>NW_024093590.1:0-13052 GCF_014356525.2 Nilaparvata lugens | reverse complement strand
ATTCTTCGGCCTGTGTGGTTGTATGGCATCCAGCTGTGGGGCTGTGCAAGAAAAAGTAACATCAACACCATCCAGAAATTCCAGAACAAGGTTTTGAGGAATGCTGTCAATGCTCCATACATTACTTTGTCAGAAACTCGGATCTCCACAGGGACCTGCAGATGGAAGAAGTCGATGTCATGATCACAAAGGCTGCCAGAATCCATGAAGAGACTCTACATAATCATCAGAACATCCAAGCTCTACACCTCATTGACAACTCTAATACAGTGAGAAGACTGAAAAGAAGAAGCCTACAGATCTCGTTTAAATGTAGTAAGAGTGATTCTGAAAGAAACAGTGCATGGGCATTGCTCACTTAGACTGTGAAGGAGTGAATACCCCTTTAATGTCAAACTTTTACGTATTAATTTAAGCTAGAATTGAACTGTTCATTAACCAAAGTGTTAGATTGCAGTCAAATTACAATAAAAAAAATTTTCCTCCACCTTTGCTAAAAGGTGTATTTTTAAACTGCAAATTAAATAATTTTTAAAAACCTACGTGACCAGTAAAATGTGTTACAACATAACCTAAAAATTAAACAGCTGGCTTGTAATCACACAGTTCATGGCCGACAGCGCTATGCGCTATCTGTCGGCAAAAGTTGTAACAACAATGGCCGACTCGACTACAACTATGATGAAGTTCCGTTTCAAATTTGATTAGGTAATGAGGAATATTCGTTAGCTGGTATTTTGAATAACATGGAATATAAAAAAATATTTATACATTATAGTATACTGATATGGAGTGAAAGATTATTTAGCATGATATTATTATATATTTATATTAGCCGATATTATTATTAGCGTGATATTATTTAGAGCGATATTATATTATATTAATATATTATGTATTAGCCTGATATTAGCGTAAACATATATTTCATATACTGATCAAATGTCTGGTTTAAGAATTGAATTAGTTGGTTTAATAACTACTCGATATGCTCCTCATCTGAGCTCAGACCTTCTAACCTATTTCAATGTAAGTTTTTAAAATAGAGATGCTTCCCATGTTATTTAATGAAGTTACTTTTACGTTCTAGGGAGTTTTTCAGTTTTTTACTACCGAGAGCGAAAAAGTGACACTTTAGTATTATGTCCAGGGAGTAAAGTAGGCTCTTTAGACAGTGGGTGGAGGAAAAAGTTATTTTATTTATGGGAGTATTCACATAGTGACAATAAATTGATATCATTGAATTTTATGGAGTGTTCCCACTCTGGTAGAAAATGAATAGCATTAGTTGTTATGGGAGTGTACACACAATGGCAGAAAATTGGGAGTATTTTTGTCATTGGTGTGTTCACACAGTGGTAGAAAAGTAAACTTTTTTGTTATGGAAGTGTTCACATAGTAGCAGTAAATTGATATCATTGGCTTTTATCGGAGTGTTCCCTCTCTGGTAGAAAATGAATAGCATTGGTTGTGATGGGAGTGTACACATCACAAAATGAATACCATCGGATTTTTTGAGAGCATTTTCACCTGTCCTATAGTGAGATTCAAGTTACACGTGTCAATGGAAATGATAGAACGGCATAAATGCCACTTCCTTTTTCACAGTCTTCTATAATAGTAGATAGTTGTAATTCAAATCATCCCGGTCTATCTGATTGACCGAGCGAAGTGAGGTCTAAGATTCAAGTCGCCGGTTTTGCATTTATCTTCATGTTTATATGTTTATATTTAGTATATATTTGTGTTGCGCCTTTACAGCGAAACACAGCAATTGATTCTCATGGAATTTGACAGGTATTTTTTGTGTAGTTGAGAAGTTGATATTGTGATAATTATTCACATTGAATGAAAAAGACTAAGAAATTGTCAAAAACCACAGATTTATTGATACTTAGAAAGACCGGTTCGGTATTACACCATTGTCAATCTCTGATAAACTGAGATTGAGTTTATCAGAAATGACAATGGTGTAATAACCGAAACCGTCTCTTTTTAAGTATTAATAAATCTGTGGTTTTTGACAATTTCTTAGTCTTTTTCATTCAATTTGATAGGTAAGTTCCTTTTTGAATTTCGCGTCGACGTATACATACGGTTTTTTGAAATTTTGCATTTTAAGGATAGTAAAAAAGGAAAAGAAGACTCCTTTGAACGCCAATATTACCGTAAAAATCATACTTTAGAATTATTCATCATATATCAGCTGTCTAGTGGACTATAATACTACCCGTTCAAAAACATCGAACATCTTGAAAATGTATCTTTCATCAACGTTAGTAGACAGTTGTCTACTAACTTTGTCTTTCCATTAGCTGAGGCCATGATTCTAGTTTGGAGTTTAGAGTTATTGATAGAAAACATTTTTTCTACATTTTTATTTTTTAATCTGATGATTAAAATTGCAACAAATATTATTGAAAAGAAATTGATTTCTAAAATCATGAAAAGTGAGAAATGAAGTTTGTAGGAAATCAGCATTATGGTAGTTATTTTGTTGATTTCAACACACCGATTTTTCGCCAACACGACATCACAGAATGTTCTCTGATGGGTTGATTGGATTGGCGTATCGACGGCAGCCAGACCTGATAACAGCGCTCACACTCACATTCCGGGACGACACGTCACGGTACGATAGGACAGGAAGCTCTATGTTTATTTAGGATTTTTCTACCTTTTAAATTGATAATTATTTATTACTTTTTGAGAATACTAATTAAATATTATTTATCTACTAAAATACTACCCGTTCAAAAACATCGAATATCTTGAAAATGTATCTTTCCATTAACGCTGTAGACAGTTGCAGCCAGACCTGATAACAGCGCTCACACTCACATTCCGGGACGACACGTCACGGTACGACAAAGCTCTATGTTTATTAGGATTTTTCTAGACATTTCAAATTGATAAATTATTTATTACTTTTTGAGAATACTAATTTCTACTAAAATACTACCCGTTCAAAAACATCGAATATCTTGAAAATGTATCTTTCCATCAACGCTGTAGACAGTTGCAGCCAGACCTGATAACAGCGCTCACACTCACATTCCGGGACGACACGTCACGGTACGATAGGACAGGAGCTCTATGTTTATTTAGATTTTTTCTAGACATTTTAAATTGATAAATTATTTATTAATTTTTTGAGAAACATAACAACAGGTCAATGAACTTACTGAGCGCGAGGTCTACTGTTCACAGAACTACTAGTTTTAATTTTGTTATGTATTTATACTTGATATTGTGTGTTTGATTGCAGTGAAGTAGCGAGCATGGCAACCGTGCTTCACCCTGAGATTCTGCCTCGTGTGTGTTCGTGTCTGTTCGACCTTTACACACACGACAACGAACACGAGAACGAGGCGTTCAGGAAGAGGTTGCTAGAGCTCAACCAATACTCTGACGAGACCCTCATGTCGTTCCTCGATATTGACAGGTATTAATATTCTTCAATCCATCTTAATTCAAAATGTATAGAAGTATAAATGTAAATTATTCATTGGAGAGTCGGAATAAGTCAAGAGCTCAACGGACTTCTTAGGGGTGAAACTGGAGAAAGGGCTGGGTTTGGGGGAACAATTGGATAAGATTGAAAGTAAAATAGCCAGTGGAATTTTTGTCTTAAGGAATTTAAGTAAATTAAATAATAAGCCTCTATTGAAGTCGGTCTATCAATGCTGGGGAGTCACATATTACATATTCAGTGGCCCTATGGGGAGCTAGAGAGAGTAACCTTCAGAAAATGTTCATTTGTCAAAAGAAAGCATTGCGCACTATGTTGAGGTTGCATCCACAAACACATTGTAGGGACTATTTTATTAAAATGGAGATTTCAGTGTTCCCTGTCTCTATTTGGAAATGTGTGTATAATTAGAAGGTGTTCACTACAGACTATTAATAAGACGCATGAATATAGTACACGGCATAAGAGTAACTTCTCGGTATATCATAAATTGACTTTGTATGAAGAAAAACCCAGTTATATTGGTAGAAAGATTTACCAAGTACTACCAATTCGGTTGCGGGAAATATTAACGATAAAAACGTTTAAACGAAGTTTGAAATAATTTCTAAAGGAGGAATGCTTTTATAGTCTGAAGGACTATTTGATTATTGTAATAGAGTCAAAGACAATAGTAATTATATACTAGATATAAATTCAATGAAAAATAATGGTGTCTCGCTTTTGCTAGCGCTTTGACTTGTCTGACGCCGTTGAGGCCAACCAGACGTAATAATATCTATCTATCTAAAGAAGTGTGTGACTTGAACTTATCGTTGTTATGTTATATATTGACGTTGTCTATGCTGTAAAGGCTGTTCGGCAGTAAAATTTAATTTATTTTATTTATAGTTTGAATGTTTATTTTCGACTAAAATAGTGTAGAGATGATGTGTGAAAGACTAACATGAATTGGACCATCTAAGATTTGCAAGAAAAAAAAATCTGGTGTGGCGCACTCACACAACTTTCCTTGACGTTAAGAAATTGATCACCTGACGCTAGTGTTCACGTGCATCTCAAGTCTACTATTCAAAGATCTGAGCCAGCTGGTGACGGGACAATAACGCTGGATACACACGAGATCTGCTATCTCTTCACAGTGAATGATTTAATAGAATCAACAGTTGCCAACAGATTGCAATTGAATAATCACATTTTCTCTAATTCAAGCTTATTTTCAATTTTAAGTGAAAATGTTTGTCTATTGCTTTTTTTCAAAGTTTAATGACAATAAAATATTATTATTATTATTAATCCATCTAAATTCAAAATGTTAGTTTGAATGTTCATTTTGGACTGAAATAGTGTAGAAATAATGTGTGAAAGACTAACATCTATT
This sequence comes from Nilaparvata lugens, assembly GCF_014356525.2. Lineage (NCBI taxonomy): Eukaryota > Metazoa > Arthropoda > Insecta > Hemiptera > Delphacidae > Nilaparvata > Nilaparvata lugens. Next base: position 8,199 of record NW_024093590.1, on the reverse strand, counting down.
TGGACCATCTAAGATTTTCAAGAAAAAAAAATCTGGTGTGGCGCACTCACACAACTTCCTTGACGTAAGAAAATTGATCACCTGACGCTAGTGTTCACGTGCATCTCAAGTCTACTATTCAAAGATCTGAGCCAGCTGGTGACGGGACAATAACGCTGGATACACACGAGATCTGCTATCTCTTCACAGTGAATGATTTAATAGAATCAACAGTTGCCAACAGATTGCAATTGAATAATCACATTTTCTCTAATTCAAGCTTATTTTCAATTTTAAGTGAAAATGTTTGTCTATTGCTTTTTTTCAAAGTTTAATGACAATAAAATATTATTATTATTATTAATCCATCTAAATTCAAAATGTTAGTTTGAATGTTCATTTTGGACTGAAATAGTGTAGAAATGATGTGTGAAAGACTAACATCAATTTGGACCATCTAAGATTTGCAAGAAAAAAAAATCTGGTGTGGCGCACTCACACAACTTTCCTTGACGTTATGAAAATTGATCACCTGACGCTAGTGTTCACGTGCATCTCAAGTCTACTATTCAAAGATCTGAGCCAGCTGGTGACGGGACAATAACGCTGGATACACACGAGATCTGCTATCTCTTCACAGTGAATGATTTAATAGAATCAACAGTTGCCAACAGATTGCAATTGAATAATCACATTTTCTCTAATTTCAAGCTTATTTTCAATTTTAAGTGAAAATGTTTGTCTATTGCTTTTTTTCAAAGTTTAATGACAATAAAATATTATTATTATTATTAATCCATCTAAATTCAAAATGTTAGTTTGAATGTTCATTTTGGACTGAAATAGTGTAGAAATAATGTGTGAAAGACTAACATCTATTTGGACCATCTAAGATTTTCAAGAAAAAAAATCTGGTGTGGCGCACTCACACAACTTTCCTTGACGTTATGAAAATTGATCACCTGACGCTAGTGTTCACGCGCATCTCAAGTCTACTATTCAAAGATCTGAGCCAGCTGGTGACAGGACAGTAACGCTGGATACACACGAGATCTGCTATCTCTTCATAGTGAATGATTTAATAGAATCAACAGTTGTCAACAGATAGCAATTAAATAATCACATTTTCTCAAATTTCAAGCTTTTTTTCAATTTCAGGTGAAAATGTTACTGGACATGTTAATATTAATGTTTAATAACTAGAGTTAACTAGTTTATATCAACTTGTTTCACGAGACATTCATTTATTCACTCATCTATACAATAAGTACAAAAATGATAGGGAGAGGAAAAATAAGGTAACCTTGTGCTATTCCTCTCCCAAATTTAGATAACACATAGTCCGAAATAGTATAGTCATAGAGAAACAATATCATGAGTAGATATCCCATGGTATAGGGCGTTTATGTCGCAACTTTTACTGTTATCTCAAGCTTAGTTCCACGTAGTTCTTTCCTGTGAAGCTTTATGACGCTCGTAGTCTCTCATGTTGTGCCGTTCATACACTCTTACCCGATCAAAACAGTAAAAATCGACAGTAATCGGCTTGAGATAACAGTAAAAGTTGCGACATAAACGCCCTATACCAAGGGATATCTACTTGCGCTATTGTTTCTCTATGATTAAGTCTTGTAGTTTTTCTATTCACAAAATTTTCAGTCCTCAAGTATTTTCACAAAGTAGATTTTCAAATTTAGATGCTTCAAAACTAAGCGTAGAAGAAATATTTCACACTATTACAACAAAATAGGAAATATTAACATATTAAAAATATAATTTGAAGAATTACGGAAAAACAAACTTAATTCTCATTTTCATGAAACTGGTTTCACAGGAGTTTCAGATAAATACATCATATCTCCGCTAAATTGAATTATGCTCGGTTTGTTTCTAGCCTAGCTGTTCTCTAATTGCTTCTCTCTTCATTCTAGGAAACTATGGACGAACAAGAATGGCGAATTTTCCACGAGCAGCCTTTTTCATTGGCAATTGTCACACTGCAGCATCTCAAGACCACTTTTATTCCCCTCGAGAAGTTCATGGTACTGCGAGAAACATTCGAACGCATGAAAGAGGTAGACTTTCGTCAAAATTTTATTTTATATTCGTTTAAAATGATATCATGATGATTATAGTAGATAAATTGCTAGTTTGTTTTATTGATCTGTAATTTCAAAAGTATTCAGAATTTATTTTTTTAAAGTTTTAAGTTGGATTCACTATTACGAGGATCGTTCAAGAATTGAGCTAAACCATTTTTTATATCCTTTACGGGGCGGTTTCCGAGCTCGGGATCTATAAGTTCTGGACTGAAATAAGCTCTTGGGTCTAAATCGGTGGTCGCCAAACAGTCGATCGCGAGCTACCGGTAGCTCGTGGGGCAGTTTTTGGTAGCTCACAGAAATGCTCGTGCAAAAGAATGTCGTCCAGTTTGAAATAAACACTTTCTCAGTCTGAAGAAACTCATGACGAGAAAAATCCTCCACAGCACCGCAGCAATAACAAAGAATACGTTACGATTCTTTCAGATTTGAGAGAACAGTTTGATCAACGATTTCAAGATTTTAAAAGCATATCAAATATGGTACAATCATCAACTCTCTTTTGTAGAGATCTATGCAGAATATTTTGCAGCTTGTGTTGTAAAACATTTTGGAGATCAGGCTTCAGAAATAGAATTTGTAGATTTTCAAAATGATCTGTCTCCAGATCACTTTCTTAAACTGGAAATATTTGCTCTCAAATCCCCAAAGAAAAAATATCCAAATATTATTCAAGTGCATTGAGGTGGAAAGCCATGTTCAGCTCTATTTACTTGTGCGAAGCATCTTTTTCAAGATGGTATGGAATCATAAATATCGATATAGGAACAGACTGATGATGAACATTTGGACAAACTTCAGAATGGTGGCTACAACGTACACTCCAAACATCAAGAAAATACTTGATGACCAAAAAGAGTTCCACCGCTCTCATTGAAATTTACATTTCAACTCCTGTTATACTTTTTGCTATGAGATAAGTAGATTACAACACTAAAAATGTATCTTTAGAGGCAATAAAAGTGTGAAAATTTATTTTTCATACCGTACTTTCTTCAGTCTAATACTACTTGGTAGCTCACTAGAACATTTATGAATGCTATTCTAGCTCACAGGCTCTTAAGTTTGGCGACCATTGGTCTAAATCAACTTTCTGAGTCACGGGTTTAGTTCTAAACTCCGGGTCTATAAGCACACAATAGGTACTATAAGTTCTCGACCTATTTAGCCAAGTTCTAGACTTTAACGGCTTTAAACTCTGGAGTCAGGAAATTGGCTTTCCGAGTCAGAGCGTTAACGTAGTCGAGGACTCAAATAGACCCTGAAGTTTAGAGATCACGTTAGACCCTGGAGTTTATAATTTCGCTTTCTGAATGAAGGGCTTGTAAGTCCAGGACTTGAATTAGATTCTCGCGCTGAGAATCTCGCTTGAATTAGATTCTCAATATGGCGCTGGTGCAGGTAGTCCCTGAACAGCTTCTTTCGCTGCTGCGAGGTGAGTTCAGTGGGGAAGTTGGTTCCGTCCACAGCGTCCACATTTGCTGACTCCGCACTATTTCGCCGATGTTTCGCCTTCATTTTCTCAACGGCTGCTCTCACCTGTCAAACATAATTTAAGAGACTTGAAATGTTGTCAAAAAATCTTTATTCTAATAAAAATATATTTTCATTATGAAAAGTTCACAACATCAATCAATATTCATGCTACAAACTTAATTAAAAATAATTTAAACAGTAGTTAAACCATTAAACTACTTCATTTTCTGTTGCAGATTTAGTTAAAACTATTCAAATTAAAGTAGTTGAAACTACTTCAAACCCAACCTGCAACTGATAATAATGTCTTGATCATTGAAACTGTGTTTTGTACCAGTAAAACCACTCCAGTCAACTAGACAACATTATTGTGTTTTCATAATTGTATTTTCATTTAAAAATGTAAATATATATCATTCTTGGACAGGCAGTGCTAGAGAAAGTAGATAAATTCTGCTAATTAGGTAGTGTGGTAACTGAAACTGGAGGGGCAGAGCAAGATAAAAAAACACGAATAGACACAGTTTTCAGTAGTCTGAAAAAAGTGTGGCAGTCAAACCAGATTGGTCTGAAAAATAAAATATGAATATACAACTAAAGCATTAAGAGCCGGTTTCCAAGCTCGGGATTTAGCTAAGTTCTAGACTTTAACCGGCTTTAAACTCTGGAGTCACGAAATTGGCTTTCCGAGTCAGAGCGTTAACGTAGTCGAGGACTCAAATAGACCCTGAAGTTTAGAGATCACGTTAGACCCTGGAGTTTATAATTTCGCTTTCTGAGTGAAGGGCTTATAAGTCCAGAACTTGAATTTGATTCTCGCCTCTTTCCGAGTCGAGGATTTATCAAAAATCGTTAAGTCCAGGACTTGAAACAGCGTGATTTTAAACCCTTGACAGGGGTAGGTTTTAAACCTTAAACCTAGTTTAAGTTCTAGACTTAACCGTGTAAACACAATTCAGTTATTGTTTTCGAGTAGATGAATAGCCAAATAAATGTCATGGAATACCTAAATTATTTGAATAGTCCATCTAAATTTATAGTTTGAAGTTTATTTGAGAATGAAGTTGTTCATAGTATTATGCGTAATTATTTGAGAATAAATAATATTATTTGTTCTTCATAATATTATGCGTAAAAAACTAACCTTATTTTTCGACTGTGACATAACCTAGACATGTTCAAGAAAAATAATTCAAGGATTGCCTTGGAATAGCTATCATCACATCTACAATGTGAATGTTATTAATCAATGGCATATTCAAAATATAATAAAATAATCTAAAAATAATAAATGTTTATACAGTTTTTCAAAACAAATAGCCTACGTTCTCCAACTCAATAGCAATAGGTAGCGTACTAAATGTTTATTTAAAATCTCTAAAATCCTGATCAATATGAGATATATATTCGTGGTGCTCAAGTCTGTACGCAGCTTAAGAGTACAGATTGATAAAAAATAATACAGATTGATAAAATAAATATTCTAACTTACAAAATGGCACTACCGGCAAAAAAAATTGTGCGCCGGCAGTGAGTTCGAACAACTAGGTACAGCAAACATGTCAATAGAAAGAAAAAGAGCTTATTCAAACCACTAGAATAAATAAAATTATGGAAACCAGAACACATCTCAATAATACAAACGATAAGACAAAGTAACAAAATCACAAGCAATGACAAACTCAAAAAGACCAATTCAAGGAAGCCATGACAGTTTTTTTAAATTTATAAAACTAGAATGAAACACTACATAAGGGATATAGATAATTTGAAATAAACATTTATCCTAATCCAATCCAGTATAAGATTCATTATGGATTTGTAATTCTATTAATAATGAATTCAGTTGGGACTTTATTTATAAACAAGTAACACTGATATTCAACTGACGTCTACATACACTTAAGCTGGTAAAGTCAATATCAAATTGTAATGGATTGGAGGGACGCAAATTATAATGTATTGAGTAGAATTAAGTTGAATTTATCACTATTCTTATTAATGAATAATATGATTCTTTTAACATATGTTTGCCTCACTGTAAGCATCTGGAATTCTTGAAAAAGAAATCTACTAGGGTACAATCTTGGCCTGCATAATTCATCTCTGATAAGGTGTTTTTGTAATGTAAATAATTGTTAATATGGATTCATAAGCAGCCCCCCATATCTCAATTCCATGTTGAAAAGTGATTGCACATAAGCATAATATAGTTATTTGTATATCTAGAGTGAAAAGTACGACTTTTTCTCCCTGTGGGAAAAAGTTTGAAGCCCGAGGCGAAGCCGAGGCAACAATTTTCCCGAGGGAGAAAACGTATTCTTCCCTCGTGATGTACACAACATTTTTCCTCCATCTACATTTTTTTATAGAAACTGCAAATAATATCATTTTAATAACTTACGTATTGGTGACAATGTTCCTAACAACATAACCTAAAATCTGAAACCTAAAAACCGGTCGTCTGATGGCACTGCCGATTGCGCTATCTATCGGCAAAAGTTGTAACAATTATATAAGCTGGCAGCTACCAAAATTGCTGACTCCAGATCACGCGGTTCAGATTTGAATTGCAGATCAAAAATATTTGTTGGCTGGTATTTTGAATAGAATAAAATATTTTAAAAATTGTATAAATTTTTATCGTCTACTAATATTAGAATATAATAATTATCATACAAACATATATTTCATGAGTTGATCAAATTTCTGGTTGTGGTATTGAATTCAGTTGACTCAATGACAGACACCTCTATTATGCTTCTCATCTGAGCTTAGATCTTCTAACTATTACAATGTAAGTTTCAAAATAGAGATGCTCCCATGTTATTTAAATGGAGTCACTTTTCCTCCCTAGGAGTTTTTCTGTTTTTTACTACCGAGAGCGAAAAGTGACACTTTAGTATAGGTTTCAGGGAGTAAAGTAAGCACTTTAGACAGTAGGTGGAGGAAATAGTATATTCGCACCTAGGGCCGAAAATGAGACTTTTCTGGCTCGAAATCGGTTTTCAAGAAAAGGTTTTCTTTAGAAAAGATTGAGAGCCAAACACATTTTTGCCCATGGTGAGAACGTTATTTTCGCTACACAGAAAATAAACATATAAATATGAGAATAATTATTGTTTATTAGGAACTTCCGAAAGCAAAGGAAGGTCATAGCTCTAGCAAATCTGAGGTAATCTGATATCAGGAATTGTCCAAGTATTTTTATTTTTTAATCTGATTTGTCTAAATAACCTAAAAGATTATGTTCAATTATGTAAGAGGTTTAGTTTATACTTTTTATTCTTCCAATTGACAATAAGATGATTTTTTATAAATGTTTTGATTCTTGGATATAAACCAAATATAAAACAATTTTTGATCAGCTGTTTTAGCACTGAAATTTGGCCAATCTGAATGTCAACGTCAACAATGCTTGTTGTCGTTGACTTCGGAAGTTTAGGTTAGAAGTTCTATCCTACTCTGAAATCGAATTTGAATAATTTATAATATATAAATCTATTCATCCAAATAAAATGATATTATCTTATTGCAGAATACTTATTCAACTCTAGAAGCATAAACTGATTCCGTTTCATAAACCATTTTGTAAACATGTTCACATCAAATCAGAATCAGCTGACTTCAAGGTATTTAACAGCCCTAGGGCCGTAAAACTTTTACCGCCTGGTCAGAAAACAGTCATTTTCGGCCTCCATATGACGCACGAAAACCAGCTCATTACATCCAAGTGGGGCGAAAAAGTTATTGCTTCGTCTGGTTCCATTGCGTAAAGCCAACTGACGTTGACGCACCACACGCAACCTCGTGTGGTGTCATTGGCGACGGCCGCAAAAAGTAAGTTGCAGGTGGAATCTGGTGCACTGTGTGCGCTCGTGTGGCCCTAGCCTAAGAGTGTATCAATATATGTTTTTAGGTTGCAGATTAACTTAACATTTAATGTTGAGCAATACACAACTTATTCATAATTATTCAAGTATAATTTAATTCAGTTTCATTTGATTCGCAGGAGGTGAAAGTAAAGCTGGGCGAAGACTACCTATGGACCACAGATCGTATAATTCCACTTCTAGAGTTTGTCATAGTTCGATCTCAGATTCTCCTTTGCGTCCGAGGTGAAATTCATGAGCGATTTTATGGAGGAGCGCTTCAAACTTGGAGAGTTCAACTACCATTTCACCAACTTGAACGTGAGTTGCTATTTCTAGTACTATGTGGGATTCAATTATAAGGGCAGTGGAAAATGATAGGAACGCATTGTTGTCGAATTCCAGATTCCACCGCCTTCTATAGTAGATAGTACTAGCTTCTACATAATGAGCCGTGGGCCCTGATTAAATAGTGATACCAACCAATTAATTGACCGAAGCGAAGCTGAGGTCTTATTTCGACTCGATCGTCTGTTCGTTTCTTTTGTCTGTTTGTTTGTACCACAGTTACAGTAGCAGTTCTTGTCCGATTTGGTTGAAATTGGGTAATGCAAGTTCTTTGAAACAACGTTCTCAGAAACGTTGTGTAACGATTTTTGATAAGACCTCCGTTTTTTTGTAATAATTAAAAAAACAGTAAACTAACCTCAAAGTTACTTTTTCGTATCTTTGAAGATACAGCATTCATGTTCCTACTTTTGTGACATTAA
>NW_024093589.1:0-12525 GCF_014356525.2 Nilaparvata lugens | reverse complement strand
TCTGTCTTGTCAATGCCTTCTGTAGACGGTAGTTGAAACAGCTCATTGATGTATCAATAACTGTCAATTCTCTTTTGAAATAATCAATTATATTATCCTAGTATTCTGTGAACAGTAGACCTCACTCAGTATTCCTGAATCCACAAGTAATCTGATTGAAACTATAGACCTTACGGAAATACAGCAATAGACTAGCTTCTCCACACATCTGTGTAATCACTTGTCAGCTGATTCATTCTATAGTCTGATTTTTACTCTAATATTGGCGTATGAAGGAGGCCATTTTTTTTCTTCTATATTATCTTTGAAATGCAAAATTTCCAAAAAACCTTGTATATACGTTCGACGCGCAATTAAAAATAGAACATACCTGTGAATTTCATGGAAATCTATTACCGCGTTTCGCCATAAATGCGCAACATTCAAACATTCAAACATTAAGAGAAATGCCAAACCGTCGACTTGAATCTAAGACCTCACTTCGCTCGTTCAATTGAGCAAAAATTGAATTTTTCAATAATTTCATAATGAATTTTAATAGATGAGTAAATATTTAACAAACAAATACTTTAATTATTACTTCAAATAAATAACAAATATTTTTTTAATAATCATAAATTATACATTGTTAAAAGACAATCTGGCAACAGAGCAGAGCGAGAAAGAAATGGCGCTATCCCCTCAGTTGAATGATAGACAAGGATAGCAACACCATTGCTGATCAAACACTGCCATTATAACGTGGACCTTACGATAGGCAGGGGTTTTCTGAGTGGGGGTTCCCGAGAGGGTTTTCGATGATGAAAAATGCAACATGGCGTGTTGTGTGACAAGTAGGCTACCCCCGTCAGCCGGCCAGCTGGGCTTCAATTAATCTCGTTCGCTCGGGGGTTGGGGGTGCTCTGGCTGGAGAGCATATTCAATATTTCACTTGATGGCTGGTTTTGGAATGGCTCCATTCCTATTCTAAAATTGTCATCTGTTAACGTTGACATAGTGTTGAATGACACACCATGATAAATAAATCAGTCTATCCTATACAATACGAGCAACTTCTGTTTAAATGTTCATATTTTAGATGTTTAGATGTTTAGATGTTTAGATGTTAGATGTTTAGATGTTTAGATGTTTAGATGTTAGATGTTAGATGTTTAGATGTTTAGATGTTTAGATGTTTAGATGTTTAGATGTTTAGATGTTTAGATGTTTAGATGTTTAGATGGTTAGATGTTTAGATGTTCAAATGTTTGGATGTTTAAATGTTTGGATGTTCAGATGTTTAGATGTTCAGATGCTTAGATGTTCAAATGTTAGGATGTTTAATGTTTAGATGTTTGGATGTTTAGATGTTTAGATTTTTAGATGTTCAGATGTTTTGATGTTCAGATGTTTAGATGTTTAGATGTTTAGATGTTTAGATGTTTAGATGTTTAGATGTTAGATGTTTAGATGTTTAGATGTTTAGATGTTTAGATGTTCAGATGGTTAGATGTTTAGATGTTCAAATTTTTGGATGTTCAGATGTTTAGATGTTCAGATGTTTAGATGTTCAAATGTTTGGATGTTAAATGTTTTGATGCTTAGATGTTTAGATGATTAGCTGTTTTGATGTTTGGATGTTTAGATGTTTAGATGTTCAGATGTTTAGATGTTAAGATGTTAAGATGTTAGATGCTTAGATGTTTAGATGTTCAGATGTGCAGATGTGCAGATGTTTAGATGTTTAGATATTTAGATGTTTAGATGTGTAGATGTTTAGATGTTTAGATGTGTAGATGTGTAGATGTTTAGATGTTCAGATGTTCAGATGTTTAGATGTTTAGATGTTCAGATGTTTAGATGTTCAGATGTTTAGATGTTAAGATGTTTAGATGCTCAGATGTTTGGATGTTCAGATGTGCAGATGTGCAGGTGTTTAGATGTCAGATATTTAGATGTTTAGATGTGTAGATGTGTAGATGTTAGATGTTCAGATGTTTAGATGTTTAGATGTTCAGATGTTTAGATGTTTATATGTTTATATGTTTGTATTTCACCGGATCTCGAAAACGGTTCTAATGATTCTCACGGAATTCAGAACATAGTAGGTTTATAATAAAAAGATTCGATTGCACTAGGGATGAGACCCCTGGGAAAATTCGCTGAAGGACATTAAAAGGATAATTATTATTCACCCTTGGAAAAACAGTGATAATAATTATTTCGTCCTCTTTTGGTGATGGAAGTGAGTGAGCGAGCTCATGTGTGTGGGACTGTGTCAAAATTATGACTCTGCTGTTGAACTTGAGTAATCATTCAATCAGGTACTTAGTCCCGGTTGCAAGAAAGCTGGGTTATTTTCACTCCAGATTAATTCCGTAGATCCATCTTTTCGAAATGGTCTTCTCTGATTCGGTTCACGTGAAGTTAATCAGGATTAAAATCTAACCGGCTTTTGTGCAACTGGGCCTTTTGAGGGAAATTTTTCATTTCTCTGGGAATTAATGTCAATTTACTGTGATTAAGAACATTGATTTCTGTATGAATGTTATTATAATTTTTTCTTTCGTTATAATATTTTTTTATGCTTTTGTACTCCAGAGCGAAGCTCGCTCCCCGATATTCTCTTATCTATCTATCCAAATACATATTCATACAACTCGGGTACTCGGGTAGAATTATAAACACATGTACAATCCAGGGCATTCGCTCAAAACTTCTTTAAACCTTCATTTTGAGTACACAGTCTATAGTAAGGTCCATGTTATAATGGCAGTATTTGATTAGCAATGGTATTGCTATCCTTGTTTATCATTCAACAAAAAGGATAGCGTTATCTCTTTCTCGCTTAGCTCTGTTGGCAGATCGTCTTTCATCAATGTAGAATTAGTAATCAATTAACAAATATTTCATCTCAATCATGATTATTCATTATGAAATTATTATTGAAAAATATTATTTCCTCCTTGATAAAATATTATTGATTATTTTTAACGAGAATGAACAGTTAGGCTCAACTCACACTTACGCGACTCAGGTCGAGAAGAGACTAGTGACACACAGACCAGTCGATTCTAGTCTCCGCGAAGTCACCATTCTTGGTTGACAACACAATCATGCTCTCGACTAGAGTCGTGTAAGTGTGAGTTGAGCCTTATATGACATCAATAAACCTGTACCGGCTACATTCTGTAAAAGGCATTGACAAGACAGAGGATCAGCAACGTTGTTCTCCCATTTTTCTCCACGGCCATTATAACGTGGACCTCACTATAAATGGAAATTCTAAACTATTGGGGCTGACAAATAATTTTTCCCCACAGCTACCTCGGAAGTTGCTGTTCCCGTACTGATTACAATACCCAAAGATTCACTTTTCCGCTCTAGTGTGGGAAAATTTTTCTGCACTCCAGATTTGCAACATGGCAACACAAAATAGTTGGTGGGTTATATGGAGGATTAGTGCACGAAAACAAAAATAAAGTTGGTAACAATGACTGTGGTTAGATTCAGATAAGAATCGATTCAATGGCTACCCTACATTTATGATAAAATCTCAATCTAGAAATTCAAAACAAAATAATGTTCATCTAAATCATGATTAAATAATCATCATTACGAATTCTCATAATTTAGTAATAAATAATAGTTCTTTTCCATTGATAATTATTATTTCAACTGCAAGAAATGAGAAAAGTAGCAAATATACATTATAAAATTCGAATTTTGAGGTTAAATGATTACCGTTCGATATTCATAAAAATAAAAATAAAAAAGAACATAACAATAAATATTCTCTGTTGTCTATGTTATTTTTGTAAATATTTTTCAGTTTACTCTGAGCATTTTACTCGATAATTTGAGCAAAAGTCTGAATTCCTGAATCCTGTACCAGTACTTTTTAGCTGGATGAAACAAACTTCGGTACGATTCTTCCCGCTAGTTCGCGCGCTTGTCGGTTCAGCCATCTTGCAGCCATCCCAATCAGCTGTTGACGTGTATTTTAAATGCGAATTCTTTGTTCTATCTGTATTTTTCTGATTCTTGAATGAATAAAAATGAGAACTTTGGCTGAGAATTTTCAACTTCAATTGGATTATTAATTTTTAAATGAATTAAGGTTGTTATTAACAGCATCACACAAACAAACATTTGATGGATTTCAGTCATAATTTTACCCATAATCAACCACTTCTCACATTCAATAGTTACTGTAGGAAAAGTTTAATGTGAAATATGTGGGCAAAGTTCCTCTGCTGCACTCAAGAAGCCATTCCGTAAACGTAAACGTTTCCTTCAGTGCAGCAAACTGTCACTTTGAGCACTAGTTGCACAAATAACTATTGTATAGTAGCGCTCATCGAATTTCCATTCAGCTGTTTACCCTGTTCTGTCAATATTTACAGTAGCAGAAGTCCTCGGGGTGATCAGCTATCCTCTATAGAACGCACTGTGCAAGGCAGTGTGAGAGAATCGGCAATGCCGGTTTCCTATCTTCTTCCACTGCCATTATGACGTGAACTTCACCATAGATCTCATGTGGGTACCTTCCTCAATAGAAGTCTGGTGTGGCGCACTCACACAACTTTCCTTGCCGGTATGAGAATTGATCACCTGCTAGTGTTCCCGCACATCACGAGAGTCTACTATTCTAGATCTGAGCCAGCTGGTGACAGGACAATAACGCTGGATACACAAGAGATCTGCTATCTCTTCAAAGAGAATGATTTAATAGAATCAACAGTTGCTAACAGTTTGCAATTGAATAATCACATTTTCTCAAATTTCAAGCTTATTTTCAATTTTAGGTGAAAATGTTACTGGATATTAATTACTGGAGATTTTCATGTTCAATCTTTTCCACTCGGAATTTTCCGTTTTAATTATGAATGATACCTGATAATTGGAAATCTAAAATCAAACTTTGCATAGATGGGGCGGAGCTCCTAAAATTTTTACCGCTATGGGAGTTGTGGTAGTTGATATAGCTTATTAATGATTATTTAAGAATGAATTTGATCAAAATCGTGGAGCCATTTTCGAGAAAATCGCGAAAAACCTGTTTTCGACAACATTTTTGCCATTCCAGCCGCCATCTTGAATCGAAATTGATCGAAATTGTTCAGGTCGGATCCTCATAGTGTAAGGACCTCAAGTTCCAAATTTCAAGTCATTCTGTTGATTGGGAGATGATAATATCGTGTACACAGACGCACATACACTCCTACACACACACACACACCACACACACACACACACACACCACACACACACACACACACACCACACACACACACACTCACACATACATATATACAGATCAATACCTAAAAACCACTTTTTGGACTCAGGGGACCTTGAAACGTATAGAAATTGGGGTACCTTATTTTTTTCGGAAAGCAATACTTTCCTTACCTATGGTAATAGGGCAAGGAGAGTAAAAAGAAGATAAACTATAACATGCCTCGTACTAGAGTTCCTTTCCTGAGATGAGATGTGGTGAAGAGGGAGGATGAGAAGGAAGAGATGAGAAATTCGCTTGTGAATGGGAGTGGAAAGTCCTGAAATATGTGAGTGGGTGAGTTCAGCCATCTACCTACTTCAAGGACAAAGCGACCCCTGCTTTGTTAGGCAGAAGCGAGGAGCGAGAGAGAAGAAGAAAAGAGAGAGAAGGGTTGGTGAATGATGGGAGGGTGGAGAAGAGAGGAGAAAGAGAAAAAGCAAAGAGAACAGTGAGTGAGAGCGACTGATACAATGGTGGGGAAGATCGAAGAAAGGAAGGCGTGAGAGAGATACGACACGGTCTGTTTATGGTGACCTATTCCAACCAAATAAACACTAACGTTTTGGGTCTTCTTTGTCAAGAAAAAAGGAGATATTCCCTTTTCCCTTTGAACAACCTACTCCTCTTCCACGATTTCCATTCTCTCTTCCTCTCTCTTCACTCCTTCTTTTGTGAAACAAAATGAAACGAAGAAGATTTTTGACCGAAGCGAAGCTGAGATCGATCGGCTTTTGTCTGTTTGTTTTTTCGTTTGTATCGTAGTCATTGTCTCATTCGAATAAAATTTGGTATACAAGTACTTAAAAACAAGTTACAAATATGTATAAGCAAAGTTTTTGAAAATTTTCCATTTTTAGGATAATTAGAAGGGAAAGAAGCCTTCTTCATACGCCAATATTGGAGTAAAAATCAGACTATAGAATATTATATGGTAATACAAGAGTGATACGAACGGGATGAACAGTGATATGAATAGTATTACAGATTAACCGAAATTTAATTGATTTACGGTATTCTAATTGACCGAGCGAAGTGAGGTCTAAGATTCAAGTCGACGGTTTTGCATTCCTCTTTATGTTTATATTTTTGTTTATATTCATGCTTATATGCTCCACATTTACAGCGAAATGAGCAATAGAGCAATGGATTTTCATGAAATTTGACAGGTATGTTCCTTTTTGAATTTCGCATCGACATATACATAAGGTTTCTTGAAATTTTGTTGAAGTGTGAAGGATAATACAAAAGGAAGTGTGTCTCCTTCGAACGCCAATTTTACCTTGAAAATCAGACTTTAGAATATTATTAATCACAAATCAGCAGTCGAGTTGATATTAACTGCATGCAATTAATATCTCAATGAAACTTAGTAAAAATTCAGATGTCGTGTGGACTATAATTGCAAGCAATGAGGCATGCAATTTGATAATTCGAAAAAGCTTATTTTCTCTGCTTTCAACTCGGTAAGAATTGCTATAATAATCATGCTAATAATCATATCAATAGTTATTGTCGATACAACAACCCAAACAGCCATTAGTTGTTTACACACCGATATCTCGCCGACACATCAGGACAGGACATATAACTCACTCTGATGGACAGTATTAGAGGAGGCTGTGGTTTATAACTGTGCGAGGTCTACTGTTCACAGAACACGGCAGAAAAACGACAACGTTGTTGGCCTATCTTTTCCACTGACATTATAACATGGACCTCACTATAGAAGCTCTGTATATCTTGATTTCTCATTCCTTCATGTGGACCAATTATTTTGGATGGCTGAGAATAAAATGGTAATATAGAGGGAAACTCCAATGATTTGGGTGTAAAGGTTAGATGAGGTAGAGAAGGAGGTAAAGCTTGCTGTGAGAGGAGGATGGAAGGAGTTAGAATTGCAGATAGAAGTAGAAGGAGAATCGTTTTGCGCTCTTTTTCGCTCCCAGGGGATACTGAGCTAAAGCTGACTGACGTAGTCTTCTTTACGAATACAACCAAGCAAATGCGTTTCGCATGCCAACTCAAGCGTTTTATTTCTGTTTCCTACATCCGGCGACCTCCCTCTCTCTCTTTTGCTACATTCACTCTCCAGTATGAGGGTGTATTCTGTTGCTCTCTCCACTCTTCATTAATAGCTTGTAACCCGTGCTCCGCAAGGATTCTTTAACTTGATGACATTTGATACTATGATACTACTCCACATTACTCCCTTTACAATAAACTCGAGAAATATGGCTTCAGGGGAATTTTTCTAGAATTGATTGAAAGCTATTTGAGAGAAAGAACACAGTCTTCAACAATAAATGGATGTACTGATACCTCTAAAATGACCTCTTACGGGTTGCCTCAGGGAACTGTACTTTCACCAATCCTTTATCATTTATGTGAATGATTCACTGAGCCTGAAACTAAAAACTCAACAACTATATCATTCGCAGATGACACTGCAGCTGTTTCTATGGAAAATCGTGGATCGAGGCTCATGAAATTACAGAACAGAATTGTTTTCTCATTAAAAAATGATTAGACAAAAACACTTTGAGCTTGAACATTGATAAAACCAATTACATCACCTTTGCACTCAATACAACTGGTAAACCCGACGAGAATATGAATCTGAGACTACATTCAAACTGCAACATGAACTTCAATAACTGCACTTGTCCCATAATGAAAAGAGTAACAAGCACAAATATCTAGGCGTCATGATAGATGAATATTTGAAGTGGGACATCCATATTAAATGTTATCCAAAAGAATCAGATATCTTTCTTATAAATTCTACGAAGCAAAAAAATTATAAACTCAAGTCATCTTAAAATGGTATACTTTGCACTCTTACAGTCCATAATTCAGTATGGTATTTCAGTATGGGGGGGCTGTTATAATTCCCTTGGAAGAGCTTTTCATAATATTCAAAAATCAATCATTATAACAATCTTAAATAAGCCTAGAGTTTTCTCAACCAACCTGACTTTTGAAGAGTTTAACGTGTTGACTGTTAGACAGTTGTATGTAATGAATGTAGTGAAGTATATATGAATGTAGATGTTAGATGTTTAGATGTTTAGATGTTTAGACGTTTAGATGTTTAGATGTTTAGATGTTTAGATGTTTAGATTTTTAGATGTTTAGATGTTCAGATGTTTAGATGTTTAGATGTTTAGATGTTTAGATGCTTATACGTTTAGATGTTTAGATGCTTATACGTTTGTATTTCACCGGATCTCGAAAACGGATCTAACGATTATCACGAAATTAAAACATAGTAGGTTTATAATATCGATTGCAATAGGTCTCATCCCTGAAAAAACTCGCTGAAGGACATTAAAAGGATAATTATTATTCATCCTTGGATAAACATCTGATAATAATTATTTTGTCGTCTGTTGGTGATGGAAGTGAGTGAGCGAGTCATGTGTGTGGGACTGTGTCAAAATTATGACTTAGCTGTTGAACATTTGTAATCATTCAATCAGGTACTTAGTGCCGGTTGCAAAAAAACCGGGTTATTTTCAATCCTGACTAATACCAGTAGATCCATTTTTTGAAATGGTCTTCTCTGATTTGGTTCACGTGAAGTTAATCAGGATTGAAATTTAACCGGCTTTTGTGCAACTGGGACTTTGTGAGGGGAATTTTTGCATTCCTCTGGGAATGAATCTCAATTTACTGTGACTGGATAGAACATTTCTGTATGATGTTATTATAATTTCTTGACTCGTAATAAATTTTTCATGCTTTTGTACCCAGAGCGAAGCTCGGTCCCCGATATTTAAGAATCTATATGCGAAATTTGGAGTTAATAAGTTAAGTAGTTCAGATGTGTTGATGCATTGAATATAATTTTTCGCCCCACTTGGATGTAATAAGCTGGTTTTCGTGCATCATATGTAGGCCGAAAGTGATTGTTTTCTGACCAGGCCGGTATAGTATATTTCGCACACGTAATACTGTACTGTAAACTAGACTAACTTCTAAAAAAGTTTACTTCACTTCTAAAAAGCGTACAACAGACTTTAGCTCATGACTTATATTATTAGAATTAATATCTATTATGATCTGTCTCACAATAAAATTTCACTCTGAATTAAGTCAGGTAATGTATGTAGGCTACTATAATATAGTGAATGTTGTAGGGTAGGTTACACTCTGTAAGCTGAGGTGGAAGCGAGAGCCTAGGAGGTGGCAACTCTAAACAAAAGTCCCTGGTCCTCCAGGTTGAGGGTTGGTCGAGGTGTTAACTGCTCTTCACCGTTAAAAGCTTTTTGTTGAGAAACTTACACAACAGCTCGGACGGATCGGAATCAGGAAAAACAAATAGGCAATCGAAAAGAAATAATGATTTGGTACTCGGAACGTGGAATGTGAGAACAATGTTAAGGGCAGGTAGAATGAGTGAAATTGCAGAGGAGATTCTGAAATATCAATTGATTTGGTAGCACTCCAAGAAGTGAGATGGCGAGGACAAAGCAGAATTGATAAGAGGAACTTCTCTCTCTTATATAGTTGCCATGAGCAAAGGTCTGGAGCATTTGGAACAGGATTCATTTTGTCAAAGAAGTTGAGGAGAGCCCTGATAGAATTTGAAGCACTTAATGAAAGAATTTGCAGAGTGCGCCTCAGAGGTAAATTTAGAAATGTATCAGTTCTATCTATACATGCACCCACAAACGAAAAAGATATAGCAATCAAGGAAGACTTCTATGAACAGTTGGAATCAGCATGTGCTGGGATATGTAAATACGATCAATTGATCATTATGGGTGACTTCAATGCACAGGTTGGGAAGGAAAGTTATCTTGAGCAAGTGCTGGAAAACATACCTTACATGAGAAAACTAATGAGAATGGATTTCTACTCAGCCAGTTCGCAATGAGAAACAAGATGCAGATAAGAAGCACTCAATTCCCACACAAAAAAATCCATCTCGGCACTTGGAAATCACCAGACTCGATAACAGTGAATCAAATTGACCATGTACTTGTGGACTCTCGTAATACTTCATCAATTATTGATGTAAGGAGTTGTAGATGTCCTAATTGTGACTCAGATCACTTCATTTTCAAAGCAGTGGTTAGGCAGAGACTGTCAATGATGAAAATACATAAAGTCACAAGTAAGAGATTGATTGATTGATTGATTGAGTACTTTATTTATGTAGATTACAATATATACTGGCTTATACACTTATATACAATAGCTTACAATACAGCAAAGTCATAGATGAATTTACATAATATAGACTAAGAAAATAACTATTGAACTGTATATGATATGAAAAAGCAATTTGTAATATAATAACTATAGATAATAATCATATTGTTATGCATCTACATAAATTGGCGGAGCTTTGGACATATCAATGTCCATTCTTGGGAAGAATATTAAAAATATCCTCCCCATTAACTCTCTACCAAAACGTTAATTCGTTATTTAAACTAAGGATTTATTTATTAATGGAAAGATTGTAAAAAATTCAATCAATATGAATATTGAAGAGAAAAAAAAAACAGAAAATTGATAAAGTAAAATAATTATATAGGTAGATAAGATCAAATAATTGATTAATAAAATGAAGTAGGCTGAAAGTAGATCAGGGTTATCAAATTTCAGTAATATACAGCAGTATGCAGTGGATAATGAAATAACATGAGTTTATATGATATATATATATATATATATATATATATATATATATATATATATATATATATATACAATTCGTTCTATAAGATGGTTTAAAGGTTATATTGGTGGAATGGGTGAGGGATGGTTGTCATGTGATCGTTCTAGGGCCGGACAGTTTCAGTCATTTGTTCCAAAATATGTTTTTTTAAAGTCAGGTTGAAGCTCGCTCGGCTCTCGATAGACCTGATAGAAACAGGAAGTGTATTCCATGCACGACAGGCACTGACTGAGAAGGATTTTGTGAAAATAGTAGTTCGATGATTGGGTATCCTAAAGTACTTTCTCCGGTTCTAGTATGTGAAGCATCTATCCTCCTACCTTCAGAGACAAATTTGAAATCATCTTTAAAATAGTTCGGATTACCGTATTCAAGATATCTCTAACAAGCTTGACTATTCGAAAAAGCCTTGATCGGGAAGCTTCAATGTGAACTAGCAATGTGGGCTGGGGTGATATGATCATGGCGTTGGAGAGAGTAGACGAAACGTAGACAATAATTTTGGCAACGCTGTAGTTTATCATTCAGAGTGACTTGCATATCATAAGAACAGAATTACAATACATTAAATGTGGGAAGATAAGAGATTGAACCAATAATAATTTAATGTTTCTAGGGAGGATATCGTGCATTTTCTTCAATGCATGCATGGCTGAGAATACCTTTTTACAAGTTTTGTTCACTTGTTCTGACCAGTCAAGAGTATTATTCATAATAATGCCTAAATTTTTAACTGAGCTACAGTAAGGAATGTCATTACCGTCTACACTAATTTTGTGAATCGATTCAAGGTCAATATTGTTTATAAGACGAGAATATCCAATTATAATAGGTTGGTTTTGATGGGATTAAGCTTAAGGCCATTTTTCTTTGTCCATTCCACTATCGAATTGATATCCTGATTCATTATTCCAACGGTTTCATCAATTTTTGTTATGGGACAGCTTAAATAGATTTGAAGGTCGTCTGCATAGTATGGAAACTGGAGAATTTGATAATGGAAGAAAGGTCATTAGCATACAAAGTGAAGAGGAGAGGGCCTAAAATT
Organism: Nilaparvata lugens; assembly: GCF_014356525.2. Classification (NCBI taxonomy): domain Eukaryota; kingdom Metazoa; phylum Arthropoda; class Insecta; order Hemiptera; family Delphacidae; genus Nilaparvata; species Nilaparvata lugens. The sequence continues at coordinate 525 of NW_024093589.1, read as the reverse complement.
GAACCTTGTGGTACTCCATGCATAACGTTTTTCCAAGTGACTTTTTGTCACCGACGATACACATGTTTCCTACCTAATAGATAGGATTTAAACCAAACTAACGAGTTGTGACTGAAACCAAGAATAGCCAACTTATTCAGAAGGACTGTATGATCAACAGTATCGAATGCTTTAGAAAAATCAAATAGGGTGAGGATGGTGCATTTTCTTTGGTCCATAGCTAACCTTATATCATCAGTGACACGAAGCAGAGCTGTCTCAGTTGAATGAATTTTCTAAAGCCTGATTGGAAGTTATGAAGCTTACTATTGTTGTCTAGAAATTTTACAACTTGAGCATGGATGAGTTTTCTAGCACTTTGGACAATGCAGGTAAAATACTGATTGGTCTAAAATCCTCAACTTTATTGGGTGAGGAACTTATTTAGAGGGCGAACCAGAGCAAACTTCCAGTTTTCAGGGAAAATGCCTCTTCAAGTGACTTGTTGAAATGTATGTAATGGTGGTAAACAGCAAATAACATGGG
>NW_024093588.1:0-4687 GCF_014356525.2 Nilaparvata lugens | reverse complement strand
TGAAAAATTGAATTTTTTTTTTTCTCGAAAATCCATGATGTAAATCTCAGAAAATCATGATGTAGGCTAACCATCATGAAAATCATGAAAAATTGAAATTTTTTATTTCTCGAAATCCATGATGTAATCTCAGAAATCCATGATGTAGGCTAACCATCATGAAATCATGAAAAATTGAAATTTTTTATTTTCTCGAAAATCCATGATGTAGGCTAACCATCATGAAATCATGAAAATTGAAATTTTTATTTTCTCGAAAATCCATGATGTAAATCTCAGAAAATCCATGATGTGGCTAACCATCATGAAAATCATGAAAAATTGAAATTTTTTTTCTCGAAATCCATGATGTAACACCATCATGAAATCATGAAAAATTGAAAATTTTTATTTTCCTCGAAAATCCATGATGTAACACCATCATGAAAATCATGAAAAATTGAAATTTTTATTTCTCGAAAATCCATGATGTAAATCTCAAAAATCCATGATGTAGGCTACCATCATGAAAATCATGAAAATTGAAATTTTTTTATTTCTCGAAAATCCATGATGTAAATCCAGAAAATCCATGATGTAGGCTAACCATCATGAAAATCATGAAAAATGAAATTTTTTATTTCTCGAAATCCATGATGTAGCTAACCATCATGAAATCATGAAATTGAAATTTTTTATTTTCTCGAAAATCCATGATGTAATCTCAGGAAATCCATGATGTAGCTAACCATCATGAAAACATGAAAAATTGAAATTTTTATTTTCTCGAAAATCCATGATGTAGGCTACCATCATGAAAATCATGAAAAATTGAAATTTTTTATTTTTCTCGAAATCCATGATGTAAATCTCAGAAAATCATGATGTAGGCTAACATCATGAAAATCATGAAATTGAAATTTTTTACCATCATGAAAATCATGAAAAATGAAATTTTTTATTTTCTCGAAAATCCATGATGTAAATCTCAGAAATCCATGATGTAGGCTAACCATCATGAAAATCATGAAAAAATTGAAATTTTTTATTTTCTCGAAAATCCATGATGTAAACCATCATGAAATCATGAAAAATTGAAATTTTTTATTTTCTCGAATCCATGATGTAACACCATCATGAAAATCATGAAAAATTGAAATTTTTTATTTTCTCGAAAAATCCATGATGTAATCTCAGAAAATCCATGATGTAGGCTAACCATCATGAAAAATCATGAAAATTGAATTTTTTTTTCTCGAAATCCATGATGTAAATCTCAGAAAATCCATGATGTAAATCTCGAAAAATCCATGATGTAAATTCAGAAAATCCATGATGTAACCATCATGAAAATAAAAAATTTCAATTTTTCATGATTTTCATGATGGTTAGCCTACATCATGGATTTTCGAGAAAATAAAAAATTTCAATTTTTCATGATTTTCATGATGGTTAGCCTACATCATGGATTTTCTGAGATTTACATCATGGATTTTCTGAGATTTACATCATGGATTTTCTGAGATTTACATCATGGATTTTCTGAGATTTACATCATGGATTTTCGAGAAAATATCTCAGAAAATCCATGATGTAGCTACCATCATGAAAATCATGTACATCATGGATTTTCTGAGATTTACATCATGGATTTTCGAGAAAATAAAAAATTTCAATTTTTCATGATTTTCATGATGGTTAGCCTACATCATGGATTTTCGAGAAAATAAAAAATTTCAATTTTTCATGATTTTCATGATGGTTAGCCTACATCATGGATTTTCTGAGATTTACATCATGGATTTTCGAGAAAATAAAAAATTTCAATTTTTCATGATTTTCATGATGGTGTTACATCATGGATTTTCGAGAAAATAAAAAATTTCAATTTTTCATGATTTTCATGATGGTTAGCCTACATCATGGATTTTCGAGAAAATAAAAAATTTCAATTTTTCATGATTTTCATGATGGTGTTACATCATGGATTTTCTGAGATTTACATCATGGATTTTCGAGAAAATAAAAAATTTCAATTTTTCATGATTTTCATGATGGTTAGCCTACATCATGGATTTTCGAGAAAATAAAAAATTTCAATTTTTCATGATTTTCATGATGGTTAGCCTACATCATGGATTTTCTGAGATTTACATCATGGATTTTCTGAGATTTACATCATGGATTTTCGAGAAAATAAAAAATTTCAATTTTTCATGATTTTCATGATGGTTAGCCTACATCATGGATTTTCTGAGATTTACATCATGGATTTTCTGAGATTTACATCATGGATTTTCGAGAAAAAAAAATTTCAATTTTTCATGATTTTCATGATGGTGTTACATCATGGATTTTCGAGAAAATAAAAAATTTCAATTTTTCATGATTTTCATGATGGTTAGCCTACATCATGGATTTTCTGAGATTTACATCATGGATTTTCGAGAAAAAAAAATTTCAATTTTTCATGATTTTCATGATGGTGTTACATCATGGATTTTCGAGAAAATAAAAAATTTCAATTTTTCATGATTTTCATGATGGTTAGCCTACATCATGGATTTTCTGAGATTTACATCATGGATTTTCGAGAAAATAAAAAATTTCAATTTTTCATGATTTTCATGATGGTTAGCCTACATCATGGATTTTCTGAGATTTACATCATGGATTTTCGAGAAAAAAAAATTTCAATTTTTCATGATTTTCATGATGGTGTTACATCATGGATTTTAGTGATATTTAAGATATCGTCAAATAGAGCACGGTATAGGGTGTAGCTATAGAGAGTAGGGTGCAGGGTATGAGGTATACGGTATAGGGTATAGGGAACAGAGAATCAATAATAAGATTATTATACTCTACAGCAAATAAATATCTGCTCAATAATCCGCTATCTGAGAATTGCGCTCTAGCTCTCAGCAAGCTGGACCTACTAGCTAAATACAGTATATCAATTTCAATTATATGATTACTAAAGTTTGGAGGATGAGGTTTCGGTTGTCGGATTTCTGAATCGCGAGCCTGCAGCTGCGAAAGGATTTTCAGCAATTCTGAAACTGCTAAACAGATTTCCGCGCTAATCTGATGACTGCGCGCCGGTTATAAGGGCCAGTCTGTGACTGCCCTTAAGGGTATGGGAATCACTCTCATCGTCCGAAACGCTTTTAAATTAATAGTCAGTATGTCGACTATTATGAGAGGATAGGAAAGATTTTTCACAGACACAGTCTGTAGAATAATATCGGGAAGACAACAGTCTGTCGTTGTCAGGGTAGGAAAGGATTTTTCCAGGATTTTCCACAAGGAAAATATCGAGTCAGAGACTCCTAATTCAGGAAAAGATTCAATAGACTTTTCCAAGTAATTGCCAGTCTAAGGACTACCACAATCGATCTCTAATTTGCACCTGAGATCACGGGAAAATTCGTGAATTTTCCACAGGTAAAACCAGCAATAATATTTGCTATTAAGAGACAGGTTTCTAAGAATTTTAGAAAGGATTCGCGGGTCTGAAAACCGCGACTAGGACGATCTCGAATCTGGAACTGAGATCAGGAAGGATTTTAACACAGGAAGAATTAAAAGAAAGAAAGAGAAAGGTTGCCGCAGTCTAGGAACTTCGGCGAGGAAGTCCTCAAGCTGTACCTGAGAGCCAGAAGGATTTTAGTAAAGGGAAACGTAAGAGAAGAAAGAGAAAGGACGTCGCAGTCTACCAACTTCGACAAGGACGAACTCAAGCTGTACCTGAGTTCTCTAGGAAATGATTGGAATTTCCTACTTGGAATTACAGCAAGTCAGAAACTGCTAAGCGAATTTAAAACACAGGGCCACTCTATAGTATGAAAACTAAGCAAGGAAATTTACCATAAATATAATAATCCCTCTACAAGGATAAAAATTAATCGAGAAAACTTTTCTCAAAAGGAACAGGGATTTTCCCACAAGAATAAAAATTAATTGAGAAAAACTATTCTTAAAAAGGACAGGGATTTCCCTACAAGAATAAAAACTCAATGGAGAAAAATTACTCTTTAAACTAAAGGCCACCTACTACAGAGAAGAAAAATATACGGACTACCAGTCCTGACATACAATTACTGAAATGACGTGGATACTGATACGGAGAATAGCGAACCGATTCCCTTCCCGTATATAATGTAATTAAAACGTCGTGAAGCGACAGAGTCGAGACTTAAGAATTAAGCCTCAAAAATAATCCGCTATAAGAGCCTAGCTAAATTTCCCCACTCAACTATTTGTAGCTCAAACTTGAGATCCCTTACAGGTTTCAAAACCAAGGATAACTCGTTCACCCCCAGTGATACGAATTTAGGAAAATAACCGACAGATAGAAAATCCCCCAGGAGAATCCACCTTCAAATACAGTCGGCAATTCGACATACAATATTCCATTCACTAAAATACAGAATAGAATATTAACCCTCTAGTACACCACTATTAGGAGCGCCGCTCGGAACGCAGCCGTACACGAACCCGTTCACCGAACAACTGCTTTCTCCCAGTCTTCTTGAAGCTGCACCGGTCGCTGAAATTAGGAGGCCGGGGGAAAAGAGCTTCCTGACCAAGAGAGTCTGAAAAGACGATCACGCCACTGGTCATGTGACAGGGTTGATTCAGCTGCTCCTGATGTTAAGGGTGCAGCAAATGATGACACATGATCGAATTTGCTACCACTAATCAG
>NW_024093587.1:0-11465 GCF_014356525.2 Nilaparvata lugens | reverse complement strand
TCCTCTTCAAAGTTGACTTAATTCAATAACACTAACACTGACTGATGTAAGCCTTTCTCAGAGATGACATTCGGATTACTATATTGAGGTCCACGTTATAATGGCAGTGACGAAAGATAGAAAAACAACGTTACCGATTCTCTGCCTTGCCACTGCCTTCTATAGAAGATAAACTGATACCGGTATATCTGATGTAATATTAATTGTTCATTCTTGCTAAAAATCAATTATATTTTATTCGTCAAGAAAAATATTTTTTTAATAAATTAATATTCAGCTAAGTGAGAAGCCGATGTGTGATTTCATAATCTTAAGGTGCGTACACATTTATGCACCGCGAACATGTGCAATTCACTTTTAATTAGCTGACTATATCTGTATTTTTACAGAAACGGTAAGATACAGAGATAAAAAGCTTGGCATCAGCTGATTAAAGGTGAATTGCACATGTTCGCGGTGCATAAATGTGTACGCACCTTAAGATTATGAAATCACACATCGCTGCTTCTCTACTTAGCTGAATATCAATTTATTTAAAAATATATTTTCTTGACGAATAAAATATAATTGATTATTATTTTTAGCAAGAATGAACAGTTAAATATTACATCAGATATACCGGTATCGTTTATCTCTATAGAAGGCAGTGGCCAGGCAGAGAATCAGATAATCAATACAGATATAGTCAGCTAATTAAAAGTGAATTGCTCATGTTCGCGGGGCGTATATCTGTACGCACCGTAATGTTAGTCACACATTCATTTTATCAAAATTTTGGAGAGAAATGATACAGGCTCAGCCTAGTGTTTCCTCCATGGTCATGATTATATTATATTATAGTGGTTTGTACAATAAATGACTGATAAATGAGTAAATTAATAATTATATTCCTATATTGCTATAAAAAGATCTGCAACATTGCGGAGCTAGAAAATGATAGCGCTATCTGCTTTGTTGACTGATAGACAGGATAGCAGCACAAATGTTGATCAAATACTGCCATTATAACGTTAACCTTACTATCCATCAACACTTGAGTGAAAAAATACACTAAAATGAGCTTCTAAAAGTTGACTAGCAAACGATCTAAAATTTGACTAACATCCTGAGTGAAAGAAATACACTAAGGGCCGGATTCCGTGCTCGGGATTTAGCCAGTCCTAGACTTTCCACAGCTGGAGTCAGAAATTGGCTTCCGAAACGGGGCGCAGTCGCAGTCCACCTTTAAATTAATTTCGTTAAACTAGAAAATTGAACACAAAATAAAATAAAGAAAAATAGTAGAATTTCAGTTATTTTGAATATTAGGAATGTTTCATTTCGTCAATGCAAATGTTTCCAATTATTGACCGAGCGAAGTGAGGTCTAAGATTCAAGTCGACGGTTTGGCATTTCTCTTAATGTTAAATGTTTAAATGTTTATATTTGCGCATTTAAGGCGAAACGCGGTAATAGATTTTCATGAAATTTGACAAGTATTTTCTTTTTTTAATTGCGCGTCGACGTATATAAAAGGTTTTGGAGATTTTGCATTTCATGGATAATATAAAAGGAAAAAGGAGCCTCCTTCATACTCCAATATTAGAGTAAAAATCAGACAATAGAAGTATTCATCATAAATCAGCTGACAAGTGATTACACAGATGTTTGGAGAAGCCAGTCTATTGCTGTATTTCCATAAGGTCTATAGTTTCAATCAGGTACTTGTGGATGAGAATAGTTCACAGAATACTAGTAGAAAAGAGAAAATAAAGATTATCATAAAAGCTGCGACTACGCTCCCCCCTTTTCGGAAATCTTATTTTCTGACTCCAGCTGTTCAAAGTCTAGAGCTTAGCTAAATCCCGAGCTCGGAACCGGCTCTAAATGATGTTCTAAAATTTGACTAACAATCGTTCTAAAATGTTATTAGTATCCTGAAAGTTGACTGATGAAAAAGAATGACTGGCTTGAAACTGAAGCATTCAGTCGATCATGAATAGCCGACAACTTATTCAATGATTAAAGCGGAAACAGGGTTTCAGGCGATGCCTTCGCCCCCGCCACTGCCCTAGGCAGGAAGGACAAAAACGTCTACTCTGAAATAATAGAATCTCGTCGATCAATAAGCCAGCCGTAGACCGGAATGAAAACACTTTTCCGTTACTACGCCGAGATGCCTGACAAACAAACCTCTCCACCTTGCAGCATAATATGCTTTCATTCACGTAATACACTTGCCTTCAAATGCATTGTCGGTGTCAAGGAAGGAGAGTCAAGTGCATAGGGTTTCCAAGGCAATTAAGGTGGTTCACATGAGTAACTTTCTTGGTGCAACATTTTCTGTGAGAATAGAACACAAGTTTTTCCTATCTACAAGAAATTAATAATACTCTGCAAAGAACTATATCGAGACTTAATTGACTATGCCGTATTTCATTAAGATACTACTATAAAGAACAATACTCTACAAGGAACTGGATGGTTTTAGTTTCTTAGTATGATCATAGAGCGAATATAGATAAGAAGATATCCCATGGTATAGGTTTATGTTTCAATTTCAAGCAGATTTTTTGTTACCGCAAGCTGATTACTGTCGACTGCTGTCTATCATTACTGTTTTGGACAGGTGAGAGCATGTAGCTAGAATGTATTCTAGGTACATTGGGTGAGAGTGTAAAAACGGCAGAGAGACTACCAGCGTAGCATAGCTTCACGAGAAGGAATTACCTTGAGTTAACAGTGAAATTTGGAACATAAACTCCCTATACAGTGGGATGTCTTCTTATATGCTATATTTTTTTTATGGTATGATCAACCTAACTTACCGCTTTTATGACGACAGAAAACAGCACATTTTCTTTGAAGTACTACTTGGTGCCCTCACGAAATTGTATATTTATACATACTTTACTCACTGAAAATGATAACAAATTGAATTTGAGTCTTCAGCATAACGACGCTCATAGTTGTAATACTATATTAAGCGAGCAAATTCTCTTATTTTATATCTGTTATTTATTTATATGTATATCTGGTTATTTATGTTCAACGGATCTCGAAAACGGCTCTAACAATTTCACAAAAATTTGGAAATAGTAGTTTCATGATATAAAAAGTTCGATTGCACTAGGTCTCATCCTTGGGAAAACTCGCTGAAGGGCATTAAAAGGATAATTCATCCTGGCTGAAACAGCTGAGACTTTTGTCGTCTGTGGATTATTAAAAAAGTGAGTGGGCGAGTATGTGAAATATCAAAATATCACATCCCCGAAATTCATAAGATGACAGATAGCCAGCTTTGAAATATAAACACGATCATTTTAGAGAATAGTGTTCTGTTTATCAATAAATAAGATAACGACCGAAGCTCGGTGCCCCGATATTCATAATAAAACACATAATATTGAATAATTGATTGCTGGAGAAGAGAACAGGCTCAATAAAAAAATGTGTCCCAATTTTTGCTGTTCAAAAAATGGAAGTATATTCCAATTCCAATTTTAAATCCAAAACGACATTATTGGCATTTTAAATTTGGATAGATACGGTGAAAAAATGAAAAGCTGTATTTTATAATCAGAAAAACTAGACTTACCTTCTTCTAGTTTTTCTGGATTATTTTTATTCATTCAATTTAATGACAAAAATACGTAGTAGAAGAACAAACAGGCATAGCTCTTACTATTTCTAACACAATTTAAAAATATATCCTCCAAATTCCTGTTTATGCCAAATTATCAAATGCAATTTTTCATTTTGATACCGTATCCATTCAAATTTATAATTTCAATGATGCTTATTTGGATTAAAAATAGGAATGGGAACATACCCCCATTTTGACTAAGGTTAACTAACAAGAATTGGGAATAAGTTCTCGATTAAGCCTGTTATCTCTCCATCTGTCTATATGATATTAGATGTGTTTTATATTATTCATAATGGATGAGCTATCATCCATTAATGGTTTTATGATGACTGACTATAAGGTAACCCGAGCTCCGCGAGGGTCTAATTAAAAGTTGAAGTAATTGAATCTTAAAGAATTAAAAATAGGCCTATAACTTCCACGGTGAATTCAGAACCTTAATGCAAAATTTCACGTTAATCAGTTGAGTAGTTTAGCCGTGATGATGCGTCATCGTGAATTCCCTATTCCGTACGAAGCCAGTTCTTTCCTTTATATGATGATGATGATGGAGGAGGACTACCAGTTTTGGGATCTAAACCACCAGAAGGGATTATTTTCTGATTAATGAAACATGAAATATTCATTCTAACATGAGATGAAAACAACAGCCATACAGAATCAGAACCAAACAGCAAATTGAAAAGGAACATACTTATCACACTTTTTGTGTAGTTGAGAAGTTGATATTGTGGTAATTTTCTATTGAATGAAAAAGACTAAGAAATTGTCAAAAACACACAGATTTATTGATACTTAGAAAGACCGGTTTCGGTTATTACACCATTGTCAATCTCTGATAAACTAAACTGAGTTTAGTTAAGAAATTTCTTAGTCTTTTTCATTCAAGACTTATCACACTTGAAACAAAATAATTTGAATGTCTGACAAATGTAATAGTTTCCCAGGTAAACGAGGAAAACTGACGAGGAAGAACTGCAATGTAAATGCAATCTCAGTGAAATGATTCTATGAACGTTGAGGATCGACAGATATCTCTTCATTCGAACATAGGAGGGTTGAAATTACTAAAACATCACTGAATAGAAAACTCTACACGATTTCCGCGAATTCCTAGAGCCCCTGGCAGGATGTGAACAAACTTTTCTGATGCGAAACTCCATCCAAAGCCTCAACCGGGAGAAAAAGCGATAAAATGAAGATAGAACCAAAATTCAATGACTATCACCGTAATACTTTGATCACCTGTCAGTTTTTGCTATTGACAGATTTTTTCCATGTTCCCATTCCTTTTTTCGCTCATCCATGCCATGTAGATAACTATGGCAATTGAAATATTCTCGACTGAGTTTGACACTGGATTTTTTTGGAAAAATTGTGAAGGTAGGTTTCAATGCTCACAGTGCATTGAAATAGAAGTATTAAATGAAACTTAAATCAATACTAATATTTTCCCTGTGAAATTTGTAGTGTGTTCTGATTTGTTTATTCATTTGTAATGGCAAATAAACGAATTTGAATATTGGTTTGTGATTTACAATAAATTATGAGTACTATTTCTCAACCTACTATATACTAGTAGTTCTGTGAACAGTAGACCTCGCGCTCAGTAAGTTACATTGACCTGTTATGTTTTTCTCCAAAAATGATAAATAATTTATCACTTTAAAATGTCTAGGAAAAATCCTAATAAACATAGAGCTTTCTGACCTATCGTACCGTGACGTGTCGTCCCGGAATGTGAGTGTAAGCGCTGTTATCAGGTCTGGCTGCCGTCGATACGCCAATCCAATCAACCCATCACAGAACATTCTGTGTTGTCGTGTTGGCGAAAATCGGTGTGTTGAAACTAACAAAATAACTACCATAATGCTGATTTCCTACAAACTTCATTTCTCACTTTTCATGATTTTAATTTCAATTTCCTGTTCAACAAAATTTGTTGCATTTTAATCATCAGATTAAAAAGAAAAATGTAAATACATTATTTCTATCAATAGCTCCAACTCCAAACTAGACGATGGCCTCAGCTTATTATATGGAAAGACAAAGTTAGTAGACACTGTCTACTAACTTTGATAGAAAGATATATTTTTCAAGATGTTCGATGTTTTTGAAACGGGTCCGTATAAAGGTGCGTACAGATATACGCCCGCGAACATGAGCAATTAACTTTTAATCAGCTGACTATATCTGTATTTTTACAGAAACGGTATAAGATATAGATATAAAAAGCTTGGCATCAGCTGATTAAAAGTGAATTGCTCATGTTCTCGGCGCATAATCTGTACTCACCTCTAAGTAGATGCACACAGATCGTCATCGGACGGACGGCACGCATCAGACGGATTGGACGATTAGATTTTATGCATTGTTTTCATTCATTGGAGTGCACATACCTATACGGATGCGGATAAGTATGCGCACTCCAATTGAAAACAATGCATCAAATCTAATCATCCGATCCGTCTGATGCGTGCCGTCCATCCGATGACGATCTGTGTGCGCCTACATTTATAGTGCAATAGACAGCTGAATCTATGATGAATTCTATATCCTTATTTTTACGGTGATATTGGTGTTCGAAGGAAACTCCTTTTCCTTTTGTATTATCCTCAAAATGCAAAATTTTAAAAAACCTTATGTATACGTCGACGCGAAATTAAAAAAGGAGCATAACTGTCAAATTTCATGGAAATCTCTTTCGCTGTAAATGCGCACATATAAACATTTAACATAAAGAGAAATGCAAAACCGTCGAGTTGAATCTTAGACCACTCACTTCGCTCGGTCAATTATTTAATTACTCTTCTACCACTACATCAGTCATACATTTTGGCACTCGAAAATATTCAGTCAAGTCTCATTTGGAGTATTGTTAATTACCTCTACTACTACAGTAAGGAGACTGAAAAGGAAGGAGCCTACAGATCTCGTATAAATGTGATAGCAGAGTCAAAATGTGAAAGTGATACTGAAAATAGCAGTGCATGGGCATTGCTCAATTAGAGCTGTGAAGGAGTGGGTAAACCCCTATAGTGTCAAACTTTATCCTATTAATTGAAGCTAGAACTGAACTGTTTAGTCTTGGATTACAGTCAAATTGCATTAAAAAACTTGGTTATTCAATTCAATTTCCAGTTTTTCAGAATTGCAACGAATAATAGACCAGTGGCCTGGGCCTGTTTCATAAAACTTATAGGTCACGTAACAGGAGAATCACCATTCCAATTACATGCTCAATATAGCCGATAAAATCAGCTGTTCCTGTATTACAGGACTTCTAAGTTTCTTCCTGTAAAACAGGAACAGCTGATTTTATCGGCTATATTGAGCATGTAATTGGAATGGCGATTCTCCTGTATTACGTAACTTATAAGTTTTATGAAACAGGGCCCAGGGGCCTGTTTTATAAAAACTTAGAAGTCCTGTAATACAGGAACAGCTGATTTTATCGGCTATATTGAGCATGTAATTGGAATGGCGATTCTCCTGTATACGTAACTTATAAGTTTTATGAAACAGGGCCAGGGGCATGTTTTATAAAAATAGAAGTCCTGTAATACAGGAACAGCTGATTTTATCGGCTATATGAGCATGTAATTGGAATGGCGATTCTCCTGTTACAAGACTCGTAACTTTTATGAATTTGGGCCCTGAGTCATAAAAATCTAGAAGACACTTAATACAGGAACAGCTGATTTTAACGCCTATATTAAGCATTTGATAGGAATGATGATTCTACTGTAATAGGTGACTTATAAGACACTTGTTTTATGAAACAGGCCCCAGGGATCTGCTTGATTGAAGCCCAACAGACTGACCAGTTATTGTAAGACAGCATTGTTATTCCTATGATCAACATTTCACATTTTATAATCTACATTGACCCGGCTGTACAAAAGCCGGTGATTTGTCTTGGTTTACTTCTAAATCTTCATTACACAGTTTTGTGTAACAAACGTGTACTTGAATAACCCAGGTGAGTTCACTCGAACAACAAGGAATAATTGTAGTCAGTTTCTCTCAACAGAACAAAGTTATGACACTTGAAAGGCAGGACATAATCAGTGAAGACAATCACAGGCCCTCTTTTCTACTACAGTAATACAGTAATACAGTAATACAGTATACACAGTAATACAGTGTACAGAGAAAAAGCCAACTCAGAACAAGAGCCACTAAATTGGGACACACAACGCGGGGACAAGATAAACAACCTTTCTCCTTCTTCCTTGTGGAGTCGGCAACCATTACTCCACCACTTAATTAGGATGGAGGGTCCTGCCAAGGAGAATATAAGGTATATACCATCTTGGATCCTGTCGACTCCCGTACCGGCAAAATTGCAGCCCTTTTCTATCAACCCTCCCCGCCGCAATTCGAACGCTCGTTTTACTGGAAAATAGTCACTCTATACACACCAAATACAGCGGACGAGTACCGCAGTTATGTGCGAAAATTGATGCTTCCCTAGTAAACAGAACAAACTGTAAGGGTGGCCATTAACGACAGGACATGCATGATGAACATGTGTGAACACACATGTTCATTATACATGATACAGGTGAACACACAATCTTAATATATTAAGCGAGCAATTTCTGTATATATTTTTATATCTGGTTATTTATGTTCAAAGGATCTCGAAAACGACTCTAACGATTTTCACGAAATTTGGAACATAGTAGGTTTATGATATAAACATTCGATTGCACTAGGTCTCATCCCTGGGAAAACTCGATGAAGGACATTTTTTTATGAGGTTTATCTAATTATTTATGAGGTTAATTACTTTATTTATTATTAAACTATTTGTACTTTCCAGTGGTTTATCAATTGTTATTGGTTGTTTATAATATGTTGGAATTTGCTGTCAAAAAGCTGTTGGAAGCCTACATTAGCTACAATTGGAATGTTGTATAAATTAGAATTGGAAGCGTTCTGGGCTTAAGCCTGCGGTACTTTCTTGAAAGTTGTAAAATACTGAAAGAGCAGCTAAGAAGAAATAAACAACAGAAAATCGAAGATACAAAAACGTAACCTCAAAAAATGTTGTTCGAAGTCTATCGCTGATGACACAACATGCATGACAAGCATGTGTGCACACACATGTTCAACACACTCGGCCTGTCGTTAGTGACCAACCTAACCCGACATAATGAATCTCATACACTTATGCATTCTGTCTCAATACAAATGTATGAAAATAGAAATAAAAATCTGGTGTGGCGCACTCACACACCTTCCTTGCCGTTATGAGAATTGTCACCTGACGCTAGTGTTCTCGCGCATCTCAAGTCTACTTATAAACAAGATCTGAGCCAGCTGGTGACAGGGCAATAACGCGGGAGACATACGAGTCTGCTATCTCTTCATAGTGAATCATTTAATAGAATCAACAGTTGCCAACAGTTTGCAATTGGATAATCACATTTTCTAGAATTTCGAGCTTATTTTCAATTTTAGGTGAAAATGTTACTGAACATCAATTGTAGAGATTTTAATGCTCAATCTTTTCCACTCGATTTTTTTTTTTGTTTAAATTGTATCTGAAGCCTGATAATTGGGAATCTAAAATCAAACTTGCATAGATGGGGCGGAGCTCCTGAAATTTTTACAGAAATGGGACTTGTGACAGTTGATAGAGCTTATCAATTACTATTTTTGTATAAATTTGAATCAAAATCGTTGGAGCCTTTTCGAGAAAATCTCGAAAAACCCTGTTTTTGACAACATTTTTGCCATTTTAGCCGCCATTTAAAATTGCATTTGATTGAAATTGTTCGTTTCGGATTCTTACAGTGTAAGGACCTTATGTTTCAAATTGCAAGTCATTCCTTTGATTGGGAGATGAGATATCGTGTACACAGACGCACATACACTCATACACCAGACCGACCAATAGCCAAAAACCACTTTTTTGGGACTCAGGGGACCTTGAAACGTATAGAAATTTAGAACTTGGGGTACCTAATTTTTTTCGGAAAGCAATACTTCCTTACCTATGGTAATAGGGCAAGGAAAGTAAAAATGTGAGAGGACTCTAGTGCATGGATCCACTTTTAAACCAATATAAAATCATGGATTTATAGTAAGCACTTGGTGGAACGTAGAAGAATGTCTTGGTTGAGAAACCTAAACTATATGAATTTAGAGGTGAAATGATAACTATGCAGAATTGAACAGTAGAAACCACTCACTGAATGTACATGACAATACAACCAGTATTATGCACAGGAACAATAAGAGACAACTCATCGAGTTGCTATGAGGAATGATCCCTGAATTCAACCCTTACCCGACACGAATTAAATTTCCGCTCGTTATGAACTTGCCAAGGTTCCAGGCTGGCCCTGCAGTGCTGCCCG
The DNA here is from genome assembly GCF_014356525.2 of Nilaparvata lugens. Taxonomy (NCBI): domain Eukaryota; kingdom Metazoa; phylum Arthropoda; class Insecta; order Hemiptera; family Delphacidae; genus Nilaparvata; species Nilaparvata lugens. The sequence goes on along the minus strand of NW_024093587.1, from coordinate 1,466 downwards.
AATTCCGTGCACCGTGCCATAAAGAGCGATATCTCAGGACCCCGGCAAAAGAGTCTTCGAGCATTGAATAAGGAAACCCTGCCCGCTATAGTGAGGCCCACGTTATAATGGCAGTATTCGATTAACTTTGGTGCTGCTATCCTATCTATAATCGACAAAGAAGATGGCTGGCTATCCTCTTCTACATCCGCAACGTTGCCAGATCGTTTTTCAAAATGTAAAATGATTAGCAAACAAAATAACAGAGTGGCGCAAGAATCACTGAATGGTTAAAGTTGGTTGAAAGATAATCACAAGACCTTGTAAACTACTTTTAGCCTGTGATTTGGTAAATAATATATCATGGAACAGTGTTCCAGAAATTCCTTAAAAATGTATTAATGGAAATGGAACATTTTAACATAGAATTATCGTGAATATTGTTTGTGATGAGGAATAATAATTTCAATAGATCTAGTCTTACTCTAACGTACAGTTCCAGTGACTTTGCGCCACTGTGTATAGAATATCAATCAATTATATGGAAATGTCTTATTTAATCATTAAGGATGTATTTTTCGAATAACTCATAACTTATTGATTTAAAAGAAGAATGGACAGTTACTATTACATCAGATATACCGATAACAGCTAACCTCAATAGAAGGCAGTGGCAAGGCAGAGAGTCGACAACGCTGTCCTCCTATCTAACTCCACTGCCATTATAAAATGAACCTCACTATAGCATGAATCATGAAACCCTGCCTTAACACGAGCGTCCGTCTCGTATAATGAGGTTCAGGTTCACGTTATAATGGCAGTGGAGAAAGATAGAGAACAGCATTGCGATTCTCTGCCTTGCTACTGCCTTCCATAGAGGATACCTGTCTACTGATGAGATATTAACTGCCCATTCTTGTTGAAAATTATCATTATATTTCATTCATCAAGAAAATATTTTTCAATGATTCAATAATAATTTCCATAATTGATATTAAATATCCGTTAATCATCTCTACATTGTTATTGTTGAAAAGCTATCTGACAACATTGCAGAGGTAGAAAAGAATAGCACTATCCGCTTTGTCGAATGATAGACAAGGAGAGCAACCCCAATGTAATCAAATACTGGCATTATATTTATTATTTTACAAAGCGACTTTCTAGAAGTATTTTTAGCCTAGGTAATGATGATGGATGAATGATAATACAATGAAGGTAGAGTTATGAATGAATAAAATGATAGGTTATGCTATACACTTGAATTGATTTGAGTCCACTGAATAGAATGACTGCCTTTATTTTACCTCGGAGGGCTAAGTCAGGGCGCAGTCGGCCTCTCTTACACTTAACGTCGAGCGCTTAGCTCTAGGGACAAACTAATCCGCTAGATCGCTCCAGCTGTACTATCCACTTGCTGCCCGAGCATAGCAGGCATAAAACCGTGCTTTAAAGATACACATACCAGCGGCTATTATTGTGCCTAT
>NW_024093586.1:0-12079 GCF_014356525.2 Nilaparvata lugens | reverse complement strand
AAATAATTTGATTTGATTAAAAACCGAATATAATAGAATGATGACATTCAATAAACTCTCAGAACTTGAAAATATTGAGTTTTTCTCGTAAACTAAAAGCTTGATCAAGCTGGAGCTACTTGACTGAGCTATGAGAATTGAAAGTCTGCCATTGGCCGAGACAAGACACGCCCACAGCTGTTGGCGGATCATTCAAGTTGAGACTCATTCAATCAAACAGAATTGATAAGTCAAATATTCAACTGTTATAATAACTTGAAACTAATAAGTAAAACTAACTATTCAAACTAAAACTAGTAAAAACTATTATAACTATTTCAACTATTTAATAACTAAAACTAATTATTTAGTTCATTTTCAATACATTATTTACTATAATTTGGTATTTTAATCATTCTAAATTCAAAACTTTAGCTCATATATATTTTCGGACAGAACTTTGAACTTCAACTTTCCTCAGTAAGAACATAACCTATTTTTTCTGACATTTTATTATTTATCAAAATTAGGGCTATGCCTGTGTTGTTCTATCCCGATCATATTCATATGATTTGTAATTGTATCAAAAATAAATAAATGATGTTATTTTTAATTCCACAACAGTATTGTTTACTTTATACACAATTTTGAACCTGTATGTGATGAGCAGAAAGTTTTAAAGTTTCCAGACACTGCTATATTATATAACGTGCACCTCACTAAACTAGACTTTTATTTCCCAAGTTTTAACGTCACATTTAAATAAAAACAAGCTAAGTTTATTCATGTAACTGACGTCATAATCCTCGTTTATTTATAGCGGAGCTTTGTTTTGAATTATTTATCTGAAAAAGTAAGAACCATGAAATCTTTTTATCATTCCTCATGTATGTAGGCTTACTTTGAGAGAGATGACCTCCTACTGTTCAATGAAGCAATCCCAATTTAGATTCAAGGTGTAATCAGACGCACAAGAGATAATTATTTGATAAAAGATACGTTGTAATAATGTATTTCGAAATAAAACTGGTCTAATTGAGAACTTGACAAACTGAAAACTGGAAGGATTTAAAATGGGCCTATAGCCATCCTCGGTGAATTAAGAATTTTTATGCAAGATTTCAAGTTAATCAGTTGAGTAGTTGAGATGTGATGATGTGTCATTTGTGAATTTCCTATCCCCTACGTGTATGAGCCAGTTCTTTCCTTTATTCTAATTATTATAGATAACCTGCTAGCTCTTTTCTGTGTAGGGCTACTTGTAATATAAATAGAAATACAAATCTCAGTACCCTTTTTTGAATTATTTTATTACAACATGTTTCGGACATTGATGTCATTTTCAAGTGATTTGAATTTTAGTGTTATTTATAAATTACTAGCAGGTAATATAAATAGAAATGCAAATCTCATTACCCTTTTTGAATTATTTTATCGCAACATGATGTCATTCTAGTGATTCAAATCATTTGAAAATGGCGTGAATGTCTGAAACATGTTGTGATAACATAATTCAAGAAAGGTTATTGAGATTTGTATTTCTATTTATATTACCTGCTGGTTATTTATAAATAACACTAAAGCTAGTGTATTGCTTTTATTCAACCAATGCAGGCAGTTTAGAATGAATATCACTATAAATAGGAATTGAGAAATCAGATGGAATTAATTAGAGAATGCATTTATTCAAATGCTAATTAATATATATTTATTATTCAACGAAAATCCTTAATAAATGCTGCAAATCACCCCGAAGATCTCTGCTACTGCAGACATTGACAACAGGGTTAACAGCTAGATGGAAATTCGATGAGAACTACTATCCAAAAATTATTTGCCAGCCCGGGAATCGAACCCGGTACCTCCCTTTCGGAGTCAATGTCTGCAGTAGCAGAAGTCTTCGGGGTGATTTACAGCATTTATTTAGGATTTTCGTTAAATAATAATTATAATTGAGAAATCTTCTAAGAAGAAACAAAAACAAAACATCTTGAGTACTTCTACAAACCCAGTAGGCTATAGTAGGTCCACGTTATAATGGCAGTGGAGAAAGATAGGAGAAAAACGTTGCCGATCCTCTGTTTTGTCAATGCCTTCTATAGACGGTAGCTGATACAGGTTTATTGATGTAATGATTGTACAGGTTTTGATACAGTACTATTGATGTAATATTAACTGTTCATTCTCATTTAAAATAATCATTATTATATTTTTCAATAATTTCATAATGGATTTTCATAATTGAGATGAAATATTTTGTTAATTAATTATCAATTATTCTACATTGTTAAACGAGATCTGACAACAGAGCAAAGCGAGATAGAGATAGCGCTATCCGTTATGCTGAATGATAGACAAGGATAGCAATACCATTGCTAATCAAACACTGCCATTATAACGTGGACCTCACTATAGATCCCAGATGCAGTTTGTAATGCAGGTCGCATGCATTGGATGCAGTTCTCTGATGCATTTTTATCACCTAAACTTGCCTGCTAGCTGTTATTAATAATGCATCGCTATCATTGAGCCTTACCTTGATAAATAGAATAAACAACCTATAGATATTCTCAGCTTGGATGCACAGTTGATGTTGTCTTCAGAGTGATGTCATTCTTAGCTATTGTACTGGAGTTGATGGATGGATGCCTTCTGGGAAGAGAAATATGTCTGTAGGTTAGTGAGCTGTAGCCAACTGTGAACGTATTTGTTACATTTATTTGCTCAACTAGTATTATACCACTGGTGGAATATAGGTTTTCAAATATTTCTAATGATGTGATTCATAAATATCCATAAGAATAATAAATTTGCCCTATTACCATAGGTAAGGAAAAAATCTGGTGTGGCGAACTCACACAACTTTCCTTGCTGTTATGAAAATTGATCACCTGGCGCTAGTGTGCACGCGCATCTCAAGTCTACTTATGAACAAAGATCTTAGCCAGCTGGTGACAGGACAATAACGCTGGAGACATATGAGGTCTGCTATCTCTTCATAGTGAATCATTTAATAGAATCAACAGTTGCCAAACAGTTTGCAATTGAAATAATAACATTTTATCGAATTTCGTGCTTATATTCAATTTTAGGTGAAAATGTTACTGAGCATTAATTGTAGAGATTTTCATGCTTAATCTTTTCCACTCAAAAGTTTTGTTTAAATTTTATTTGAAGCCTGATAATTGGGAATCTAAAATCGAACTTTGCATAGATGGGGCGGAGCTCCTGAATTTTTCACAGATATGAGACTTGTGGCAGTTGATAGAGCTTATCAATGACTATTTCAGGTATGAATTTGATCAAAATCGTTGGAGCCGTTTTTGAGCAAATCGCGAAAAACCCTGTTTTTGACAACATTTTCGCCATTTCAGCCGCCATCTTGAACTGCATTTGATCGAAATTGTTCGTGTCGGATCCTTATACTGTAATGACCTAAGGTTCCGAATTCCAAGTCATTCCGTTAATTTGGAGATGAGATATCGTGTACACAGACGCACATACACTCATACACACACACACACACACACACACACACCACACACACACCACACACACACCACACACACACACACACCACACACACACACACACACACACACACACACACACACACACACACACTACACACATACAGACCAATACCCAAAAACCACTTTTTGGACTCAGGGGACCTTGAAACGTATAGAAATTAAGAAATTGGGGTACCTTAATTTTTTTCGGAAAGCAATACTTTCCTTACCTATGGTAATAGGGCAAGTAAAGTAAAAATTGCTTTCCGAAAAAAATTAAGGTAACCCAATTTCTAAATTTCTTTACGTTTCAAGGTCCCCTGAGTCCAAAAAAGTGGTTTTTGGGTATTGGTCTGTATGTGTGTAGTATGTGTGTGTGTGTGTGTGTGTGTGTGTATATGTTCAGGTAGCTATAAATTTTGTATTTATTCTTTTGTAGGGATAATGGTGATATATATCATGGTTGAATCTAATAAGAGTTTTATAGCTATCAACTATTGGTTGTGATCGTATCTGGTATAGTTTCCTCTTCCTCATACAAATTATTTGAGCCATTTTACTATGAGCAAAAGGTGATAAGCTGCTCTAGACTAGACTCACCTTTTTTGAAGCATTTGCTTCAAAAGTTGAGCAAATGTGCGTCTGTGTACACGATATCTCATCTCCCAATTAACGGAGTGACTTGAAATTTCGAACTTAAGGTCCTTACTATATAAGGATCCGACACGAACAATTTCGATCAAATACAATTCAAGATGGCGGCTAAAATGGCGGAAATGTTGTCAAAAACAGGGTTTTTCGCGATTTTCTCGAAAACGGCTCCCACGATTTTGATCAAATTTATACCTAGAATAGTTATTGATAAGCTCTATCAACTGCCACAAGTCCCATATCTGTAAAAATTACAGGACCTCCGACCCATCTATGCAACGTTTGATTTTAGTTTCCCAATTGTCAGGCTTCAAATTCAATTTAAGCGAAAAATTTCAAGTGGGAAAGATTGAGCATGAAAATCTCTACAATTAATGTTCAGTAACATTTCCACCTAAAATTGAAAATAAGCTCGAAATTCGAGAAAATGTGATTATTTCAATTACAAACTTTTGGCAACTGTTGATTCTATTTAAATCATTCACTATGAAGAGATAGCAGACATCGTGTGTCTCCAGCGTTATTGTCCTGTCACCAGCTGGCTCAGATCTTTGAGTAGTAGACTAGTAGACTGGAGATGCGCGTGAACACTAGCGTCAGGTGATCAATTTTCATAACGGCAAGGAAAGTTGTGTGAGTGCTCCACACCAGATTTTTTCTATTGATTTTACAATGAAGTAGTTTGAGGTATTTGAATCTGAAAGTTTCATCATATAGAATATTATAGCAAAAGAAGATATACATTGGTATCATAGGAAATATGCTGGCAGTTTAACGTGAACCTCACTATACAGAGTAATATATAAAGAGTGTGGGACGATCATAAATTAAAGCAATACGGATGTGATTAGGAGACGACCCTAGTGTCATGCACAGACTGTCCACTTCCGTAACCTTCATTTCTTCTCTTCTTCTTCTTCTTCTTCTTCTTCTTCTTCTTCTTCTTCTCTTCTTCTTCTTCTTCTTCTTCTTCTTCTTTCTCCTCATCCACCTCCTCCCTCCCCTCCTGCTCCTCCTGCTCCTCCTCCTCCTCCTCCTCTCTCCTCCTCCTCCTCCTCCTCCTCCTCCTCCTCTCCTCCTCTTCTCCTTCTCCTAAACTCTTCTATCATCTTCTAACACCTTCTTCTCGTATTTGCACCTTCCGTTATATTGCCATAATTTTTCTCCTACTGTGTAGACCATCTTTTGCCATCTATTTACAAACTTTACCAAACTTTTACTTTTTTTCATCTAATTTCAAACATAATATAGCCATTTAAAAGCAAAAACCTAATCACCCCAACATTTCCTTTCACGTTTAAAACATAATCAAACAGAACCTTTCAGGTATATTCCATCTAATTCTATAGGCAGGACAAATTGAAATCTAGCCGATTTGTGATCCACCCTGACGTAAACTGTATTATTCTTTTGCATCATTCTGATAGGAGTCTCGAATAGTATTTTAAGTAACAAGGATGGGAAGAGGCCTTTTGCAGGCGAGAATGATGTTTCTAGTCGAGGCGTTAGCCGAGACTAGAATTTTATTTGAGCACTGCAAGATACATTCACCTCCAAGTAACTTACACTATTTTTTGTCATAGTAATATAGAAAAGAATAATTGAGAAACAGAAAACATTACCTGCTTGTATTGACATTACTACATGCATTCTGTAAACATAACCTAGTTTACAAGTTTCGAATCACGAATTTCTTGATTGTAGTTGACAAAATTTCCACCTGGAGCGCTAAAAGGCGGTTCTCGTACCAGTTTTGCCGTTCCTAATTCGGAACTAGGAAACATACTCGACTGTAAAGAAACCATATGATTTTAGTACAGTATAGTATACTGTAATGAGAATCATATGTTTATTTGTTCTACAATCAGCTGTTTACCGGCTTGATTTCATGGATGTAAAACAGCTGAAATCGAATGACTATGACAAAAATCTGGTGTGGCGCACTCACACAACTTTCCTTGCCGTTATGAAAATTGATCTCCTGACGCTAGTGTTCCCGCGCATCTCAAGTCTACTATTGAGATTTGAGCCAGCTGGTGACAGGGCAATAACGCTGGAGACACACGAAGTCTGATATCTCTTCATAGTGAACCATTTAATAGAATCAACAGCTGCCAACAGTTTGCAATTAAATAATCACATTTTCTGGAATTTCGAACTTATTTTTAATTTTAGGTGAAAATGTTACTGAACATTAATTGTAGAGATTCTCATGCTCAATCTATTCCACTCGACATTTTTTGTTTAAATTGTATCTGAAGCCTGATGATTGATAATCTAAAATCAAACTTTGCATAGATGGGCGCGGAGCTCCTGAAATTTTTAGAGATATGGGACTTGTGGCAGTTGATAGAGCTTATCGGTGACTATTTCAGGTATAACTTTAATCAAAATCGTTGGAGCCGTTTTCGAGAAAATCGCGAAAAACCCTGTTTTTGACAACATTTTTGCCATTTCAGCCGCCATCTTGAATCGCATTTGATCGAAATTGGTTGTGTCGGATCCTTATATTGTAATGACCTTACGTTCCAAATTTCAAGTCATTCTGTTAATTGGGAGATGAGATATCGTGTACACAGACGCACATACACTCATACACACACACACACACACACACACACACACACACAGACCAATACCCAAAAACCACTTATTTGGATTCAGGGGACCTTGAAACGTATAGAAATTTAGAAAATTGGAGTACCTTAATTTTTTTCGGAAAGCAATACTTTCCTTACCTATGGTAATAGGGCAAGGAAAGTAAAAAATATTTTCACTGGAGAAGTATGATAAGCACATCTCAAAATGTAGAGTTCAATTCAGTCAAAAGTTGGTGTATACGAGATCATGCTAGAAATCATTTCAAGCTAGAACTAACCAACTCACCAACATTTTGCCAACACACTTTGACCAAATTTCAAGCCTCGGCGCTCCAGGCTCCAGCTGATGTCTCATTGATTTCACAGAGGCGTTTGATGTGTTTCCGCTGCCGCCTCACTTCTGCTCGCTGAACGCTGATATTTCACACTCTGATCGCTGAACGCTTATATTCAAATGCTGACTGAACAGTGGTGTTCCTCTACCCCTTTCCATACTATAGTAAGATTCATACCAAAACCGTCAGCATTGGTTGCATGTGCCAGTATTGATGTTATTTATAAGCGATGCTGACTTCTAGAGCAACACCGATTCCTATGTATAGTTTTAATTCATCTCACTGGATACTATCATAGAGAAAAGATAGCATAAGTAGATATCCCTTATCCCTTGGTATTGGGCGTTTATGTCGCAACTTTTACTGTTATCTCAAGCCGATAGTCCACATAGTTCTTTCCTGTGAAGCTTTATGACGCTGGTAGTCTCTCATATTCAATCAGTCAATCCGTCAACTCTATGTGCTTAGCATATTTAAATATTTCAATAAACATAGAAGCTCATTTTCAAGAATCAATGTAACTCATAGAACAAGATACAATCTACATAGATATGTTACTTATGATTCGAATTTAACGGTTATCCGTAAGCAGCTGGTATACATCGCTCCAAAGATTGTAAACTGCATCACGAACGAGCTCATCGGTGTACCTATTAAGTTTGTACCAATAAATATTAAAAACTGGATACTTCACAACTATTATTTCCATCTTAAATTTTTATGAGTTCAAAAATTTTTTCAGCTTTTAAAACTATTCATTATTGTCAGGATTAATTCACAATTAATAGCATTTATTTTAAATATACTTACCATTGTTTATAAGATTCCATTTTAAATTATTAGCTTAAGATTTAGAAATATTTAAGTCTCTACTCCTACTGGCTAACAAGTGTTTCATTTATGCCAGTAGTTCTTCACCTCCAGCCGTATTTTATAGATAGTTGATATAGATATTTAGAATAATAATAATTGTTTTTTTCTGATTGTCACATCTTTGTACTGTTTTTGTGTTTTGGTGAAATAAATTGAATTGAATTGAATTGAATATTGTGCCGTTCATACACTCTTACCCGGTCAAAACAGTAAAATTGGACAATAATCGACAGTAATCGGCTTGAGATAACAGTAAAAGTTGCGACATAAACGCCCTATACCATGGGATATCTACTTACGCTATTGTTTCTCTATGATACTATATCTGGTTTCTTTTGCTTCGTCTGCATCAAATTCTCTCTCTTTCTCTTCTACTGTTCCTTTGTATTTCCATCACCTTCCTTTACCTTTTCTGCTTCTCTTTCTGCTCTCTCTTCTTCGTCTCTTCTTTCTTCTATTTCCACCCAGCTTCACTTACCATTTCTGCTTCGTTTCTATCAAATTATTCACTCTCTCACAATTCATCTCACCGTATACTCTCTGGTTTCTCTTGCTTCCTTTACTTCGTCTGCATCAAATTCTCTTCTCTTCTCTCTCTTCTTCATCTACTCTTTCTTCTGTTCCCATCATCTTCCTTGTTACCAGCACTTTTGAAATGAAATGAAATGGAAAAATTCTTTATTAGGCGGAGTTAAAAGATTTTTTCATTTAATTTCATTTCAAAAGTGCTGGTAACAAGGAAGATGATGGGAACAGAAGAAAGAGTAGATGAAGAAAAGAGAGAGAGAGAAAGAGAATTTGATGCAGACGAAGTGAAGGAAGCACGAGAAACCAGATGAATACGGTGAGATGAATTGTGAGAGAGTGAATAATTTGCTTCGTTTCTATCAAATCATTCTCTCTCTTCTTTCTTCTATTTCCACCCAGCTTCATTTACCATTCCTGCTTCGTTTCTATAATATTATTCTCTCTCTCACACATACACAGTCCATCCTATCGTAAGCTTTTTCGAATTAATAGGTCATTGGCACTGCACTGCTCCGTAAATACTACTCGTCCGTGGTAACTCTCAAATTTAAATTCGACTCGAATGACTTAACTTCAATGCTAAGCAGCCAATTCCTAAGCGCCACCAATCTACTCTACATTTAACTTTACACTAAATTAATATATTGAATGTTGCAGCTCTGTTCTATTAAAACAATTTGTAATATTAGTTCCGTTTGTTACGCCAATATCAATCTCAAATAAACTGAAAGCTTGAACATTGAGCAGCAGAACTTAGTGAGGGTGAAGCCCTATTGTTGACGCCGTTTGAATTTAATGGAGTTTGGCGCTGATTAGCTAGGTTCAATCTTGTCAACCAGGTCTACTGGCGCACTCTAGTGCATAATTGTTTAATTGTTTGTTTTGGAATTTTCAAGTTCAGTCGGTTTGCATAGCTGCCTTCGTTGACAGGACAGTTCGACGCGTTTGTTGATTTGTATTTCTATCGGAAATTATTAATTGTAATTCCGTGTCTCTGATCGTAGTTTTTTGGTAGAGAGTTAGTGGGGAGGATATTTTTAATATTCTTTCCGAAGAATGGACATTGATATATCGAAAGCTCCGCCAATTTATGTAGATGCATAACAATATGATTATTATCTATAGTTATTATATTACAAATTGCTTTTTCATATCATATACAGTTCAATAATTATTTTGTCAGTCTATATCATGTAAATTCATCTATAATTTTGCTGTATTGTAAGCTATTGTATATAAGTGTATAAGCCAGTATATATTGTAATCTACATAAATAAAGTACTCAATCAATCAATCAATCGTAGGGAGTAAATTGAATTAAAAGTACATATGAGAATTTGAGTATTTTTATATCGAAAGTAGTAGTGAATTAATACCTAGTAAAAATGAGAAGCAGAATTCCATACATGATTCAACAACTCTCTGCAGTGCCTGGCTACATCATAAATCATCAGAGTCCAAGTGATTTATTTACATTCTCTATTCCTTAATTCTTCTTTCCTTCCTTTTTACCACCCAAACCTATAGATAAAAATCACTCTGACTTACAGCATAGATCATCAGCCGGGCTAAGTTTTAATAGTAGAGTTTTTCATACAATGGATTCATTAGTATTTTGCTGCCAGAATATATTGAATATTAAATCGATTAAAATTACAGTCCACTTGATCAGAAATTTGTATTTAGTTATTTATTTACATTGTGTACAAATACTTAACATGAGGAAAGGCACAACAGGCTCATGCCCAAAGCCTGTCCCATTTCCAATTTCCTATACTGTCCAAATCAAAATGTTGTTATGTCACTTTCACTTTTCAAAATCAATTTACACTCTTCAATACTCAGATAAACGAGCAAATTTTGAATCTAATAGATACTATTAGAATCTGAAATTAAAAATCTAGAACAGTAACTAAATAATTATTCAAAAAGTCTAAATTTTGAATGAAACTAGAAATTTTTGAGCTAAAAACTTCTCACTTTATAGAAAACTAGTCTTATTCGTTGTGGCTAGTTGTGTATAACTCGTTGTGTATAACCACCTATGATTGGCCATTAGCTGTTGGCCAATGACGATTGAGCTCTACTGTCATTGACCGAGACGGGACAAGTCTATGTGCCGGTTGCACAACAGCCGGTTAATTTTTAACCGTGATTAATTTCACGAGAACCAATCAGAGAAGGCCTTCTTGATAAGGCGGCTTCTCTGATTGGTTCTCGTGGAACTAATCACGGTTAAAAATTAACCGGCTGTTGTGCAACCGGCACTAAGTATTCCAAATATGGTCATGAGAAAAGTACCGGGTATTGATCTCAAATCAAATCAAATCAAATAATTTTTATTTTGCATCAAAACAAATACAAATATTATAGTACAAGTTCCTTCTCTGAGTATAATAACATACTGTAATTTAAAACTAGAAAATATATGTAATAAGAGAAAAGGAAAAAAAACAAACTTATGATTTTCACAGAGCAAAATAAAATTACTACTAACAAAAAAGAACAAAGTCTTATGCCCGTTAGTAGGAGCTGACAACACTGATTTTGATTTGATCTATGTCCATAACGTGATTAATGATTTATACCACGTGTTTCAACTACCATATCTTCACAACAACACAGAAATTTATATGAATAGAAGGAGAAAAATATTTCTAAAACATTTCCCTTGTAATACAATATATACCAACTGAAACTTTACTAACTTCTTCAAAACACAGACTTCATTGAAGTTTGCGCTCATTATTATTCAACATCTGCCATCACATTCGGCATCAGTGGGTTTTCCAAAAAGAGAAAACTCTCACAGTTTCTTCTCTACATTTCCCCAACTTCTCCCCGGAAAACCGTCTTCACAATACAAGAAAAGCCTTCATTTAGCGTACACAGACTTTTCCTCCAACTTCTATTATCGTTATTCTGTTACAAGGGATAATTTTCCGCTGTTTATTGAGGGAAAAAATGCAATAACAATGGAAAAGTGCATGAATACAATGAGGAAAATTCAGTTGGAAAATGTTCATTTCTCGAGCTGTGAAGTCGATAATGAACGGAGTCAAGTTTTAATTTTGTGAAAAAACTCGAGAAACGTTTGTTGTTCGGAGAAGTTTGTAATAGAATAAAAAGTTTCAATGTTTTAGTTGGTGCGTTAAGCGACTTGAGATGTGAAATTTGAATTAAATTCAACTTGAAATTTCACCCAACCTGATGAAATTCGAGGAATTTTTGATGGTTCAACCACGGAATAAGCATAAACACATAGTGTTTCTTTCCTCTGTGGTTCAACCCATTAAACCTAATGAAATCTAAGGCCCGGTTGCACGAAAGCCGGTTGAATTTTAACCGTGATTAATGATACGAGAACCAGTCAGTGAAACAGTCTTTTAAAAACGTCTTCTTTGATTGGTTCTCATAAAGTTAATCACGGTTAGAATTTAACCGGCTTTTGTGCGACCGGGTCAAAGAGTTTTAGTTGGATACCGTGATAAGAAGACTACACTGAAATAATTTCAGTTAATTATTATTATTAATTATTAGTTAATTAATTATTAGTTAATTATTATTGTTAATTATTAACATCCACAGTCAGCATACCTCA
>NW_024093585.1:0-12012 GCF_014356525.2 Nilaparvata lugens | reverse complement strand
AATAATTTCAGTTAATTATTATTATTAATTATTAGTTAATTAATTATTAGTTAATTATTATTGTTAATTATTAACATCCACAGTCAGCATACCTCATATATAAAATCAATTTTGTCAATAATTTCATAATGAATTTCCATAATTATTATGAATATTTTGTGAACTAATTTTCAATTCAAAATTGTTAGTCTGAAAGATGATCAGGCAACAAAGCAAAGCGAGAAAAGATAGCGCTATTCGCTCTGTTGATTGATAGACAGGATAGCAATACCATTGCTTATCAAACACTTTCCATTATAACTTGACTTATGAAGCTGCAAACATAAATTTTTCAAATTTTCAAATGGTCATATCTCCTGAACGGTGAGGAATTTTGCAAATATGATTCAGATTCGTGTTTCTCGCATCAAAAACTATGAGATCACAAATTTTGAGCGATTTTTTTTCACGAAAAATTGATTAAACATCGTGAAACACACTGAAACAAAAAGTATCTCAGATTTGGCTCAAATTTGCACCATACATGGAGCTTGACCTGAGAAATGACAGAGCCAAATTTGGCACCCCCAGCTTCTATACAGGAAGAGTTATAAAACGTGGACATCACTATGAATGAGGAGCATAATACCCTTTCACTACAAAGCTCATTCTCCTCATTTAATAATGTTTCCGTAATTTTATTCTCATCTGAAATTATGTGAGAAAAGAGTGTGTGGATTTTTATTGGAATACTATGACTTCAATGTATTTTGTATCCATGTTATATCTACATGTGGATGAAGAAATCTATAATATAATGGAGGGAAGAATTGACTCATATGAAAATTACAAGTGAATCAGTTGATTAGTAGACGTTGTGGTGCGCCAAACATAATTTTCCTATCCCGTACGTGCATAAGCCGTTCTTTCCCTTATTTATATTATAGATATATGTGTAGCAGTGTTGGCCAATACATACTCATGAATATTCATGCATATTTGCCTATGATATAAGGTTGAGAATATAACGATCATTGGAATCGATTGAATTAATAAAATAGCCTCCATTTTGAAGTTTCCTCCCTCTTGAAATTATCCCATCCCATAATGATAATAATGTGAATATCAGACTTATAATCCACTTGAAACAGGACGTGCCGGTTTGCACAAAAGTCGGTTACATCAAAAAGTGATTATTTCCACGAGAACCAATCAGGAAGCCGTCTTAATCGAAAAAGATTTCCCTGATTGGTTCCCGTGAAATTAATCCCTGTTAAGATTCAACTGTATTTTGTGTAACTCTTATCTTGAACTATGATAACATCATACTGTATGGAAATGAACAAATTTCATACCTCATTGTATTGTAAATCAAATTATGATGATATTTTCCTGTTCCAGGTGAATTGATGTCATTCATATCAGGTCAATGAGCCTAGAATCGGGAAGCGTGAGTTATTATTCTTTATAAGTGTTCTATCATTATTATGTGGGTTTTGCATAATATTTAACGTCGAAACTGATGCGGATAAAAGATGTTAATATTTGTGAAAATTTGTGATATACAGAGTGTCCTGAAACAAAATACTTCTAAGTCAGGGTGTGATTCCTCACATCAAAAAAGAAAAAAAGTTCAAATTAATATAGGTCCGAGACTGCTCAGCTATACAGAGTGAAGACTTCGTCCTGAATTTCAGTTCCCCTGCTGAAACTGTTGGAACGAAGCCCTATGGTATTTTTGGGTGTTGATTGAGATGTACCATTTAGCGTAATTTATGTAAAATGAACTGAAAAGTTGATTCAACCGTTTCCAGACCTGCAGCTACAGTAATTATAAGATATGTACGAAATACGCGAAACTTGGTCCCGAAAAACCAGTCCTCCCGGTTTATACCACCCAATGATGAATAATGATTGTATTTCACTTGCCATTTTGTTTGCTTGAACAATATTTTATTCTAGTTTCAGTCTCAATGATTCAAAAAGACCTCACCACTGAAATGAACAATAAACTCAACATATTTTTTACAAAACTAGAAAATCTAATCTCGAAGAGAAAAATGTAATATCTACATATTATTATATCTAAAAGCGAAATGGCACTCATCACTGACTGACTGGCTGACTCACTCACTCACTCGCAGAACTAAAAATCTACCGACCAAAAACGTTCTAATTTGGTAGGTATGTTCAGTTGGCCCTTAGAGGCTCACTAGAATCTTTGGCGATATTTTAACTCTAAGGGTTTTTAAGGGTTTAAAACTCGTCTTTTAGCATGTTATTCTTCTTATTCTCTCAATTATAATTGAAAAATGTCCATACCATATGTATGAACTATGATCTAGAGAGAGTACCTCTTCAAAACAGTTGTTAACTGGTAACTAAATTGATAATTTTGTCAGGTTGGTTTTGTTAAGTTGAGTTGACTTTGTTAGTTGGCACCAAGTTGAAGATTGAAAATGCATTCATCGCGAGAAAATTGATTGGGCACTGCTACTTCAATCAGTGCTACTCCTGGGAATATTATATTACTAGCCGTCAGGCTCGCTTCGCTCGCCATATCCGTTTAGCCAGACGTTTAGTCTGGACCCCCGACTAGATCGTCCTAACATCTGATGGAAATGCTCAAATGAAAAATGCAGGCAAGTGAAGCGAGCCCTCTGATCTTATTTTTTGACGATCCAGTCGTGGGTTCCAAGGGCGGAGGCCCCTGGCTAGACGGATATGGCGAGCGGAACGAGCCTGACGGCTAGTAAGTAATAATAGACAAACGGAAGCCTTAAAAAAATAATCCTTAATCACATACAAATCGCATGAAAGAGAGCTTAATAGATTTTGTCCATTTCTCTTGCGTTTTGCATGTAGTTTAGGGTTATTCGTTCAATGGTTCCGTTCGTCTATTATGACTCATTTCACATCTTTCTCTTCGGAATTGAATTCCTCACAAGATCTGTTGGAACATATTCTGTGTTTATTGTACATTTAACATAGTAAATCTGCGTCAAACCTTGAAGGAACTTGCTTTTCGGGACCAAGTTTCGCTTCTTTCGTCACATATCTAAAAAATTACTGTAGCTACAGGTCTGGGAATGGTTTTATCCAACGGTTTTCAGTGCATTTCAACATGATTACGCCTTAAATCTCAACCAACAGCCACCAAATACCCGTATGCTTCGTTTCGGCAGGGGAACTGAAATTTTCTACCCTTTATAACTTGTTAACTAAGCATTTTCGAACATATTTTGATTGGAACGTTTTTTTCTTCTTTTGATGAGAGGAATCACGCCCTGACGTATGGGCACCTTTTTCAGAACACTCTGTATATCCATATAAAGAGTTACTTTACCCTTAAGTGTTATTAAGTTCGAGTACTTATTCATTTTCAAGTGTCAACATCCTGACTAAGGCACTGAAGTGAGGTCTATGTTATAAAGGTAGTAAACACACTTTACCTACTATTCTCAACTGTAGTGAAAACAGTTACTCGACCAAGTGAGTAGAGTAAGTTAGTATGCCAGTTACTCGACCACTAACTCTACTAGTGAAACCAGGCTTAATTCATGAGGATTCTGACAGTTGTAAGTGAAACTATAGAGGGTGAACCGTAAATTGAGCCATCAATGTATTCAGTGCATGCAAATGACCAGTCTTGGCTTCTCTGTATAGTCAGAATCAGTCTAACCATAGTTCAGTTAGGTTAGGTTGGATGCTCATAAGCATCGCTATGAATAGCCTTCTATTCATAGTATTGTCAGTTAGCAGTTAATCTCAGTTTACGGAATCGTCGTTTACAGTTTACAATGCTCCCAATCACCCGTCAAACCACGATTTGTCGTCTATCGCAGTTCAATCAAGGAGCAATCACTCTACTGCTCAATACACAAAACACACACTTCAAGATTGTCAATACACACAAACCACACTCCAAGGCTGTCAAGCGCCAAAGATTGCTTAGAATCAACGTCTGTCATTTCAATGTGAGGGTCACGTTATGGAGAAAGATAGGGTAACGGTGTTGCCCATTTTTTGCCTTGTCAATGCCTTCTATAGACAGTAGCTGATACAGGTTCATTGATATAATATTAACTGTTCATTCTCGTTTAAAATAATCAATTATATCATCATATTGTCAATTTTGTGCCTTCTATAAAGGCTAGATGATTATTCATGTTGAAATAAATCAATTATATTCCATTCATAACGAAATATATCATCAAATGATTCGATAATACATTCCCTCATCGACATTATAAGTTATATTTCGTTAATCTATAAAAGCGAAATGGCACTCACCAAAATCACTGACTGACTCACTCACTCGCAGAACTAAAAATCTACCGGACCAAAAACGTTCAAATTTGGTAGGTATGTTCATTAGCTCTTTAGAGGCGCACTAAGAAATCTTTCGGCGATATTTTAACTCTAAGGTGGTTTTTGAGGGTTTAAAGTTCTTTTAGCATGATATTCTTCTTATTCCAAGATCTTAAAATTATAATATTGAAATGTCCAGACCATAATTATGTTAATAAGAACATAAATCTAGAGAGAGTACCTCTTCGAAACAGTTGTTCTGGTAACTGAATTAACAATTTTGTCAGGTTGGCATTAAGTTGAGTTGACTTTGTTAGGTTGGCACCAAGTTGAAGATTGAAATGCATTTATCGCGGAAAAATGTATTGGGCACTTCTACTCCAATCCGAGCTATTCCTTAGAATTTTATATTACTAGCCGTCAGGCTCGCTTCGCTCGCCATATCCGTTTAGACAGACGTTTAGTCTGGACCCCCGACTGGATCGTCCTAACATATGACAAAATGCTCAAATGAAAAGCGAAGCTCGCCTGCTGATCTCACTCTTGAACGATCCAGTCGGGGGTCCAGGGGGAGCGCCCTGGCTAGACGGATATGGCGAGCGAAGCGAGCCTGACGGCTAGTCTAATATTATTATTATTGACAATTTCGTGCCTCCTATAAAGGCTATATGATTATCCATGTTGAAATAAATCAATTATATTTCATTTGTCAAGGAAATATATCATCAATGACTTGATAATACATTCCCTCAATCGATATTGAATATTTTTGTTGATAATTATATTTTCAAATTGTTCAGAAACAATCTGATAAGTTGAGGAGGAGAACAAGATCTGCTTTGTCGAATGATAGACCTGCCTTCTATTTAGTATAGCTGATAGTGATATATCTGATTTAATATTAACTGTTCATTTTTGTTGAAAATAATCGATTGTATATTATTTGTCAAGGAAATGATATATTAATCAATCATATATAATAATACATTCTAATCATTGAGATTTAATATCTTGTTAATTCATCATTCATTTCCACATTGTCACAATCTGGCAACGTTTTGGAGCTAGAAAAGGATAGCACAATCTGCTTCGTCGAATGATAGACAAGGATAGCAACACTACTGAGATAATATATTTTGTAATTCATCATTCTTCACATTACTCACTACCTGACAACGTTGCGTAGCTAGGAAAGGATAGCGCTATCTGCTTAGTCCAATGATGGACAAGGATAGCTACACCAATCAAGTACTGTCATTATAACTTGAACCTCACTATACTACTGGACACACAAAACCGGTAGTGTATGAGGTCCCATGTTATAATTGCAGTAGAGGAAGATAGGAGAAAAACGTTGCCGATCCTCTGTCTTGTCAATGCCTTCTATAGACGTAGCTGATACAGTTTATTGATGTAATATTAACTGTTGATTCTCGTTTCGATTAGATTTCTCAGTTGTCGATTAGATTTTGCCGTGAGCAGACGCTAAGTTCAGGTGCTCTCTTATCTCTGAATGAAATAGTTTGTTCGTTCTTGCGCCGTGCCTCTTGTTTAATATAAATTATTTTCCGTTTTTCTGAACTGCTCAATTGAGGATAATTAAATTTTCCTTTTCATTCGAGTTCTTATTCAAGTGAATAATGAGTGTCTGTGAAATTTGCAGTCTTTCAGTCAATCGACAGGCGAAGGACAAGTTGGTTTGTTCTGTTTGTAAATCCATGTTCCATGGACAGTGTATTGGTGGAAAAAAGATGACTGATGCGGAATTAGAGCTTCTAGTGTCGAATTCCTGGTCGTGCAAAAAATGTGAGGCTAAGTTACGTAGTCAAAGAAATGATAATACAGTTGCAACGCCGGTGAAATCGTCTTTAGCTAATGTTTGTACGCTGTCCGACGTATCAGCGGATTGCTTCAAGACAACTATGTTGGACCTTGAAAAAAAATTTAGTGAAGGTCAGGTAAGATTGGAACATTCGCTTGAAGCTTGTTTGACCAAACTCAACGCTAATTCTGACACCTGGATTAGGCTGGAAGATATAATTAAGACCCAGCAGGATATAATATTAAAGTTACAAACTGAAAACACAAAACTAAAAAGTTGTGTAGAGGTGCTAAACGATAAAGTGGATTCGCTCGAACAGTACGGCCGTAGAAATATGATCGAGATTCACGGGATTCCTACTGTGCATGGAGAAAAAATCAATGAGGTTGTGCGGGCTACGTGTAAAGCAGTCGGTGTTGACCTGGGTCCGGAGGCGATAGACAGCTGCCACCGCCTGCCCAAGGGGGCAAACCAACACTCTCCGGGATAATCGTGAAATTCGTACGACGCGATGACGCGCACAAGGTACTTGATAAGAAGAAACAGGTGAGGAGACTTTCCACTCGCGACGTCGGATTTCAAACCGAGGAGCGACCAGTGTTCATCAACTTGTCACTCACTATGGTACGTAGAAAGATTCTGTCACAACTGAAGAAACTTCAAAAGGAGAAGGGATTCAAATACGTGGGGTGGATAGAGCGGGCAACATTAAAGTAAGACCAGTGGATAAGGGAAAAGTGTCAATGATTAACAGTGACAGGGATCTGGAAGCTTTTATTGCTGCTATGGATTAAATTTATAATAATTAAACCGAATATTTCAAAGTGTCATTATCATTTGTTGGAAGAAATTAATTAGCCCCATATAAAATAGTAGACTGTGAAATAGACCAACACAGTCTGGTTTGTTGAATAGGTTCTCTTGGTGACCGTTGTGCACACTTTTGACTTGGTAAAGCTTACACAATTTATATAGATATGCACATGGAATATTTTTATTATATATTATATAATATGTTCATATACTTATGCATGAATCTCTTCTATGAAGAAACATAATGATATTGAATTGAGGATCAGGGAATTTAACAATATCAGGCAGATGTGTGGAATAAACTACTCCGATAAGCGGGCCATAGACTGTTATCTATTGTGACTGCTACAATATAAAATGGCTTTTAGTTGGAACAAACGTTTTCACAGTACAGCTCAGAGATACTTATACCCTGTAAATACAAACAGCTTATCAATGAATTCTTCTTTTGCGTTCATTATCTTTTATTGTTATCTTTTTTCTCTCGCTCAGTGAAGTGAAGAATAACAATGATATAGCCTACCCCTTCACTAGTACCGGTACCTATCCTACCGTGTATACTACCTATTGTAATTCCATTATGATGAGATTTCATTTTATTCGAACTCAGTTATCACAAAGTCGGAAACAACAATGTATGATGACAATAAAATGATGAAAGCCTGAATAGCAATCTGATATTGTCGTTGACTTTTCCTGACAATATTATTATAACCTAGGTACCTGGCCTTATCAACAGAGTGACTCAGCGCAGTGAATGCATACAGTATAACGGTTTCATTACCATGATTTTCTGTTTTGGTGTTCATCTTTCTCTTTCGCCTTAAATGGATTGTTGGTGGCTATTCTAAGAGTTTATTCAATTTATTATGTTTGACTGATACGATTGCAGTATCAGCTGATTTTGTTCCAAACTGTATCAAATCCGGGTTCATTTCTTTGTTATTTGTTTTAGCAATAAGACTCCTACTTTTGTTATAAAATCATTTTTCACTTAGGAATTCATTTTATCTTTCAATTTTATTTTAAATTAAGTTTTCTGGATCTTTCTTATGTGACGGAAAGTCTTTTTTCTTACATTATTCCTTGTATAAAAGAGGCGCGGCGTGAAGTCGCAAGTTTGGTAAATAGCTTTACCCTCTTTTTTTAACAAAATTTTCTTTATCTTTGTTCTTAACTTTCTTTTCATTTTCTTTTTTTCTCTCTATAGTTATACCATTATACATTTTACAGAATAGTATTATACTCTTACAGATTACTTCTATGTCAGTTCTTGAATGTGATGACGATCTCATAGGCTATCATGATACAAGTGAGATAGATGATTTATTCTCATATGAACCACAAAACTTAAGCAATAAAAACCTATTGAATTTCTTTCATACTAATATAAGAAGCCTGAATAAAAACTTTGAAGAATTGGTTCATTATTTGGCTAATATAAACTTTAAATTTCATATTATTGCCTTGTCAGAAACGTGGATTACGGATGATGCTCATTTTACTTACAGTCTTGAAGGATATAATGTTGTACAAAAGAAAAGTAAACACTCAAAGTGTGATGGAATATGTTTATTTGTTGATAAAAATTTCATTTTGATATGATCGATTTGGATATTGAAGAATCAAATTCCATTGGTATGGCGTGTTCAATTGATAACATCAAATATACAATAATATTAATTTATCGCTCTCCAGCTACCAACATTAATAATTTTGTAACAAGTCTAGACGCTTGTTTAAACAGAATGAAGGACACTACCAATGTAATTCTAATGGGCGATATAAATCTTAATATTTTAGAAAACAATAGTTTAACAATGAGTACTTGAGCACACTACATATCAATGGATTTAAATCCTACATCAATAACCGACAAGGATAGTCAATGGAAATGGTACCTGCATAGACCACATATTTTTTAAGGAGGGGGGAAACAATAGAGACCTGCAGCGTGGCGTGATTATTAAAACTAATATAACAGATCACTACAGTATTTCACTGCACTTGAGTGAAGCCATGAAAAATAACACGGTAACCGAGAAGTTATGGACTAAAACTGTAACTGATTTTGACGAATTAATAGCTGACTTACAGGTTGAAAACTGGTCTGATGTTTACAGCACCGAAAATATCGATCAAATGGTTACTAATTTCATTGAAAAATTGACACAACTAACACACAAAAGAACAAAAACAATCAGACTAAGTAAAAAAAATAGACCACTAAAAAATGGATAACACCCAGTCTAGTCAATGCAATCCGAGAAAGAGACAAATTACACAGGAAGCTCTCACGACAGCCAAACAATATTGAATTGCAAACCCGCTACAAAAACTACCGGAATACTTTAAATAATTTAATAAAAAGGGCAAAAATAGATTATTTTAATGAGAAGTTCGATGAACATAGGAATAACGCCAAGAAAACTTGGGAATACATTAACGAGCTGCTGGAAATAAAGAAAAACACAAAAGAAATAAGCCTAGATGCAGATATACTCAACGATTACTTTGCTAACGTGGGTGTATCATTTGCCAGAAAAATATCAGGAATGTAAGTGATATCCCAGTTCCTCGATCGCTATCAAATTCATGTCAGCACAGTATCTTTCTCAACCCCACAACTCAAACGAAATAATGTCAATTATAAATCAGTTGAAAAACAAATCTACACCAGGACCAGATAACTTCACAGGACCTTTCATAAAAAAAATTCTCACCACATAACTGGACCCTTAGAACATATATTCAACAAATGTTTAAATGAAGGATATTTCCAAAAAAGTGAGAAGCCAGAATCATCCCAATACCTAAAACCGGAGATTTAAAAAAACCAGAAAATTATAGACCGATAAGCTTGATAAGTAACCTTTCCAAATATTAGAAAAAATAATAAAAAACAGAATTATGAGTTTTTTAGAGAAAGAAAATATAATAAATGAAAAGCAATTTGGTTTTCAAAAAAATAAGTCTACTAAAGATGCAGTCATCCACTTGAACAAAATAATTTTTGACAATTTTAATAGCAATAGAAAAACTCTTGCAGTGTTCATGGATCTATCAAAAGCTTTTGATACGATACCTCACAATATATTATTAAACAAATTAGATAGGGCTGGAATTAGAGGTGCAGCAAATGATTTATTTTCTTCATATTTGACTGAAAGGAAACAATACCTACATCTTCAGGGTCAAACTGATATTAAATATACGTCAGGTTTCGGCTTGCCTCAAGGTTCTGTGCTTTCACCAGTTCTTTTTTTGTTATATGTGAATGACCTACTCAAACTAAACTCTCAAGATTGCACCACTCTGTCTTTTGCAGATGACACTGTATTGATCTTCAGCGGCAAAAGCTGGGTAGAAACTTTCAATATAGCCAATAGAAACCTAATAATTATTAGAAAATGGCTTCAAGATCATATCCTGACTTTAAACGCTGACAAAACTAAGTATATCACCTTTTCACCCAATATAACTGGACAACCAGCAACAGATTTAAATCTTAAAATAGGGACAACAAATAATAACAATGAAAACTCTACAGATAATACAGAAGCACAAAAAACATTAGAAAGGGTTCACACGATTAAATATCTTGGTATATTATTGGATCAACATTTAAAATGGAACAAACACATAGATTATTTGTGCTCAAAGTTGAAATACCTCATTTACATTTTTTACAAAATAAAAAACATAGACATTATACGGAAAATTTACTTTGCATACGCTCACTCATTATTTCAATATATTAATGAAGTATGGGGAGCTGCTTATGATACACATCTGAAGAAATTATTTATCTTACAAAAACATATTATAAGAGCAGCATTAGGAAGACCTCGACTCTATCCTAGTAGGGACATTTTTCTTGAATTTAAGGTCCCTACATACAATAGACAATTATATGAAAAATATAATACTCCATATCAATAAGAATAAATCTAATTTTCCTGCACACATAACACCCCATAATACACGTCCTAACAATAGATTCAACACAGAACTCATTAAGCTAACCATATGCAGGCATCAATTTACCTATTATTGCAGCTACATTATAATAAAATTCCAAACGATTTTATAGATAAACAAATGACACGTAATTTAAGCAAAAGCATAGATTATTGGATTGAGCATAACATATTCTTCAAACTAGTTGTATAAGTATAATATTGTATCCAACAAGCATTGTTACTAAAAACATTGAGCAATGGTTTTTTCATTTTCACGTTCTCGAACCAGGTATTGTAAATGTTCCCTCATCATCGTATATTTTTATGTATTCCCTGTGTGAAATATTCACTTCATGATGGCCTCAAGACGTCACAGTGGTTAATTGGATTCTACTTTGTCATATAGTATGTACTATTCTTAAGTTTTTAATTTTTTTTTCTGAGCCTTTGAGACTTTTGTATATTGCTGTAATACTTTCTTTAGCTCTTTTTATTTTAATTTTTTATCGCTTCTTACTTGACCTGAATTGAAGCAGAATAATTTAACCGCAACTCACTGCCAACACACAAGGACTCTTATGTTGGCAGTGCCGAATATTACATTGATTACGTTGATAATTATTGTTGTGCAAGTTACAATAAATGTATATTTTTAGGTGATTGTATATTGCATACTTTAGTGATTGTATTGCACAAATATTTGTATGTGATTTTTGGCAATAAATTCAATTCAATTCAATTCAATTCAATTCGTTAAAATATCAATCATATTTCATTAAGCCGGAATGATATACGGTCAATAATTTATTCATGATTTACATTATTGCGATGAAATATCCTGTATTTAATCAATTCTACATTGTTAAGACGTCTGGCAACAGAGAAAGCGGGGAAGAGATAGCGCTATCAGCTTTGTTGACTGATAACAAGGATAGCCGTCAATGTTAATCAAGTATTGCCCTTATAGTGAACCTGAGTTTACCACTGGACACACAAAACAGTGATTGCTTGAAATCTACGTTGATCATTCTAATTCAGTTTGGTTTGTTGATTAGATTGATTTGGAGTGATTGAAGAGGATAGGGTGTATCTACTCACACAGATTAGACGAAATACACTAAACAG
>NW_024093584.1:0-12987 GCF_014356525.2 Nilaparvata lugens | reverse complement strand
ACAGAATCTCTGCTACCTTATATGACTCTTTGGGGATATAAAGCAATAATCTTTTCAACAATGCTGACCCAAAACTATGTTTAAAACGAATAAATTGGAGACGTAATATAAAACCATTTCATAGAGTTAATTGTTAATATGAATAATCATGTATTATATTATAATAATAAATATCATATACTATTTTATTATCATGAAATAAAGGCGATTATACTCAATTATATGAGAGAATGGTATTGGAATTATTGGAGGTATTAACAAATTGGAACATGGAGGAATTTAGAAAATTTAAGGAGATAAATTTATCAAAAACATTTCTCTCATCCATTCCATTACTGTAAATACGATTATCTCATCCATCTAAATCCGGCTACAACACCAACACGAACGAACTACTTCTATCCAGAAAATTTTACAAATTCTAGTTCTGATTCATCTTGATAAAATTCCAATCCAAGCATAGTCTGAGATTAAACACCGCAGACAAATAATGGAATGCTCCATCATCCATGCAGATCTTTAAAAGGTCGTTATAATTCTACAGTGACATTGCTACAAGGAATGCTTTTGTTTTCCAGCTATCATTATTTCTCTGGACCTTGTTTCTAACAAGAAGCATTGAAGTTCCTTCAAAAGTTCAAGGATTCATGCTCCGGCTACACTTATGAATGTCATTTCTTGATAGATAACGTGGACGGTCTCGCAATCATTGGGCTTTTGTATGTAGGAAAGAACTACCTATTGCTTTCCAAAATTAAATTTGATGTATGCCCTGAAACATTTCCGATGTAAAATTAGCCTTAATCAATTGGAATTTGTAAATTCTATTGACAAGAAATCACGTTTTGTTTTAGTGGTCATTATAGATTGATGAAATGAATTAGATTTAGCTACCCACTAGATCAGAGAAGATTACAGCTTGGTGAAGATGATGAGCGAGTAGAAAAGGAGACTACTTCAAATTATGTTAGTATTTGCAGAGAGAATCAACGTTTGAACTTGCAAATACTTAATAGATTGCTTGATTTCAGAACTGACAATTAATATAACACAATGTAATTCCATTTTTCCCCGTTTATAAGCAGCCACTATTATACTCTACGCCACGGTACCTTTTTTTAAAAAAAAATAAATTGAGCAGGCTCGTTACTATCATGAAAATTACTAGAAAACTGCACCTTAATACTTTTGAAATGTAACATTAATTTTTGTGGTTAAAAGAATAATTGAATACTGTACTCAGATGCGCGGAGATTCAATTGAAGAGACTAGCTAAATGAATCCACAAAGTAATTTACCTGTGGTTGATTATTAAACTAATTAAAATCATAATTTCTACAATAGAGATTCAACCCGAATTGCAGAATTTTTATAGTCTAGGAGCAATGACTAATTACTGTTATAACCAACCATTTTTGACATATCTATTAGATTGTTCAATTCTTATAAATTGAAAAGTAAACATTTTGCAAGTTAGTACCTACTGACAAATAATGTTATTGTCTAAAAAGTTTTCTACGTTAATTTATTCCACCATACGATTTTTTCAGAAACTTATTGCATAGATACTTAATATTTTCTTCTAAAAATGAAAATTGCATATTTTTATTAAGAATTAATTCAGCAACTACCATTTGTTATCAGCACATCAACATCAACAAAGATATAATTTGGATATAAACTTGTCTAATCAAATTACTCTATCCTTCATAAAGGTTATATGCAAATAAATAGACCTAGTAAACCTATGATTATCCTTGGTCAATTCGACCTCGTTCTTGAAGGTAAGATAGAATTCATCTTGAAGTCATACATTTTATTCTATTCATACATTCATTTTGAATATTTATGTATTCATCATCATTTACAATCAACTCAAGGACAAAGAAACAGACTACAGTCCAAAACTTCTTTTCATACAAATTTCATAAAATAAATTGTCCAAATAAAGATACTTTTTGCAGCCATATTGGAGAATCAGATCCAAAATATAATCCAAAAGATGGAATGCACCGTGTGGATGAAGTTAGGATAGGTCATGTTCCAGATTCAACCGGTAAACCTATTCTATGAGCTGTTTAATAGAAGCTACTGAAACCTCATGAAACATAAGATACTACAACATACATTACTAGCTAACCTATTCATAAGAAAAGTTCGAGACTCTGATAAAGAGTAACGTGCACATTTTCTTCGCATACTTTGTTCCTACATAGAAACTTAGAGCATGAACCCCTAAAATATCACAAGTAGGCTATAAATTATAGCGGAGTAAATATTTTGAAGAACATTTTCTATCAGCGACTTTTCTCCCATTAAAAAGTCAGTTCTACCGTACACTACACAGTATATACGGTAAAGCTTCTGCATACTATATGATTCAGTCATCATATCACGCGATAAAAGCTCGCATGTGTTGGGATCATATAAAATGCTGTATGAAAATCAAGTGCAGTAAAAATAAGCTAAAGGAAATTGTTAACCTCGTAGCTGGATAAGGATTTTCTCTACCCTTGACCAATTTTCGCAACGCCAGAGGTTCAGTTGAAGATGTATTTTAAACGACGCAGGAGAACGTTATTCCTTATTTTCTACGCATCTTTGCATTTTTATAGAGACTTGAAGATCATAAAGTTAATGAGCACATAGCTAGCTCTATATTCTGATAACTGACACATGAAAAGAGAAGGAGTCTCTTTATAATATTCATCCGTATTTGTTCAATATATGATACTACAGGATTTTCCTGTAGAAGTGAAAGATCCTGTTTGAAAAATACAATATCCAAGATCTTTTGTTTGGAAGATCCAAGTTTTGAAAGATGCTAATTAATATAAGAGAAGAAGAAGAGAAGAGAAGAAGTAATTTGGAGAAGGCATAGAAGCTAGAAAGATTGTAAATAGCAAAAATGTGGAGCAGTTGGAGAAAAATAGAGGAAATTAACGGAAAAAACAAAAATGCTTATTACTGTTTCAATTAGAATCAAATTATAATTGTTATAATTGTTATTAGTAACGGGGCATCATTTGACTCTATCATCAGCTTTATAATACGCAATCACCATAGACCGGATCTCAGACATCATCAACATTTCAAGAAAATAGTTTCACTAATGACCTACAAATTCTACGATAGTCTGTCTGCCTGGTGTATCTAGTTGGTTTTTCCAAGTAACCTATTTGAGAGCTGCTTTTTCACACGTTACTCAACCGTTATGACCTAATCACTACCTCGAAAATAGTATATTATTCACCTAGCATCAAATTTGCTTATTCAATTTCTACAACTCCCACGCTACGAAATTATTAGATACTGTAACTTTAAAATTCATGTCCAAACTATGTTCCAAATGAAAAGTACCTACTAGAAATGCCCGGTGGTGCTTACATAATGGTCAGAGCACAATTCAACTGGCATCCAGTGAAATGGAAGCTTGAATAAACGGACTTGCGTTTATTCAACATCACAAATTCTATGATTCTGGAGCAAATGTAGAGCTAGCTGTTTGAACGCTCTGCTGAGTAATATCCACAAGTGGATCCAATGTTTAGACGGCTCGGACCTTGCAGCCGCGGTTACAGTTGAATTTAACCCTGTGGTGAAGGAATTTTCCTCAGATAGAATCCCTTTAAACCGGAAATTGGAGGGAAATTTTCTACATTTTGAGATGAAACTGCTTCCACTTATTTAATGGAAACAGTACAGTATTCCAATAAAGTATATGAACGATTCAATTAATCAGATTCTGTCATTCTTTTGATATTACAAAGCGCATTTTGATAGGGATTTCAATTTAGTTATTTGATTAGAATTGGAATTTTTGTCATGAGCCATAATCAAGCTTCATAAATGAATGAGCACGCACATTTTGATTAAAGACTCAACAAAATATACTACTGTACTATTTTTTCTAATAAAAAGTTGGGTTGAAGTTGAAACTCACTAGGAATATTTTTTTTTTTGAATCGTATAATATTGAAATGGATGCCAATCTAATAATATGTATGCTCCATACATTAATTTCCATGTGAATTTATATTCTGTGTGAACGGTTCTCCGAAATTAGTAACAGAATCAATGTTCAGTAGTCAAATACCTTTTGAACTAAACTACGAGTATAATATTTAAGTTCCATTGTTCTGATCCCCTCTCATTTCCGAAATCTATCTGGTTTGTAGGGGTGGTGGTGGGACGGATCACATCATGACGGACCAGACGGACATGTGTGGCATACGTCATCTTATAGGCAGTTGTCATCCGTGATCAGATCGGAGTGGGATCGGAAAGCTGCATGATAAGTGTGACCCGGGCTTCAGGTGTTGTACCCTTCAGTCTGTGCTAATAATAAGCTGTGTAATTATTGCAATATTCATAAAGCTATTTTCTCTTTCCTCCCCTGTTTTGTCAAAACAATCAAACTCTGCACAATTGGATATGCAAACTTCTGTGACTATTAGTTTTGGTAAATCTGAACAATCTAACCATGTATGCTCACTACAGTGTTCTCTCCACAGTTCTAAACTAGTACAATTTTCAGGAAACTCCAATCCATAGCCTGAACAAACCAAGCCATAGGGATGAACACATTTCAGTTACTAGTCAAGTAACACGATTTATTATGGATATAATCAACTTTGAGCAGGAAGATTATGAGTGTTTTACACACATTCACAGGTAACGACTTTCCAAGCAGGAGGTACCAGCATTGTAATTTAATTGATATCGTCGGGGACAGTTACCAAGGAGTAAAAAGCTATTTGCTCTGCGATGGCTATCTAATACTCCCTATCTCACTCGAGAGAGATCCTTCCTCTATATCTGTCCCTTTCTTGCTACGCTTTGCTGGACATCGGTAAATATTAATTAAATTCACTCTGGACGGGCACAATCAATTTCACGGGGTCCGAACTAGCATTGTCTCCAGGCCAGACTTATAATCCAATATTGAAACTAAGCTCTGTGATAAGAATCGAGACTGATTTCCATTGGTTGCGGCAATATTTGCTCGAATATTAGGCTTTCCTTGTTGCCAAACCCAATCAGAAAAGCTTTTCCAACAAGAAATCAATCAGTGAACGCCTGATAGAAAATACTTCAGATTTGTTTACTTCTATTTTGTACCCAATAAAAATCAATAATCTATATTTCTTAAACTTTCGAAATATTTCAATAATCAATTTGTGTTTACTATAAACGCTACATTGGGCTCTATTAGTTTTATAATATAGGTCTGCTGATTATAATAACATTATTTTCAATTCTTCAACTAAATGAACTATGAGGAAGAACAAAATCGCAACTACAGGCTTACCTAATGTAAACAAAAATTATAATACACTATACTTTGGAGAAGAAAAATGAAGAAGATTTAGTATCCTATTATATTAAGCGAGCAATTTCTGTATATTTATATCTGGTTATTCATGTTCAACGGATCTCGAAAACGGCTCTTACGATTTTCACGAAATTTGGAACATGGTAGGTTTATTATATAAAATTTGATTGCACTAGGTCTCATCCTTGGGAAAACTCGCTGAACGACATTAAAAGGATAATCATCATCTTGGCTGAAACAGCTGAGACTTTCGTCGTCTGTGGATGGTAAAAAGTGAGCGAGTGATTCTGTGGAAAATCAAAATATCGCATTCCAGAAATTCATAAGCTGACGTATAGCCAGCTGTAAAATATAAACACGATCATTTTAGAGAATTGTGTTCTGTTTATCAATAAATGAAAATAACGAGCGAAGCTCGGTGCCCCTATTCCTATACTACTATAAACGAGCAGCTGTTTATATATTTATGTTTATGTTATAGATGTTTAGATGTTTGATGTAGATGTTTAGATGTTTAGATGTTAGATGTTTAGATGTTTAGATGTTTAGATGTATGTATATGTTGTATTTCACCGGATCTCGAAAATGGCTCTAACGATTCTCACGAAATTCAGAACATAGTAGGTTTATTGATTGCACTGGGTCTCATCCCTGGGAAAACTCGCTGAAGGACATTAAAATGATAATTATTATTCATCCTTGGAAAACAGCTGATAATAATTATTTCGTCGTCTGTTGGTGATGAAAGTGAGTGAGCGAGTTCATGTGTGTGGGACTGTGTCAAAATTATGACTCTGCTGTTGAACTTTTGTAATCATTCAATCAGGTACTTAGTGCCGGTTGAAAAAA
Source organism: Nilaparvata lugens (assembly GCF_014356525.2). Taxonomy (NCBI): domain Eukaryota; kingdom Metazoa; phylum Arthropoda; class Insecta; order Hemiptera; family Delphacidae; genus Nilaparvata; species Nilaparvata lugens. The sequence continues at coordinate 6,803 of NW_024093584.1, read as the reverse complement.
AGCCGGGTTAATTTCAATCCTGATTAATTCCAGTAGATCCATCTTTTTGAAATAATTCTCTGATTTGGTTCGCGTGAAGTTAATCAGGATTAAAATTTAACCGGCATTTGTGCAACTGGGCCTTTGTGAGGGAAATTTTTGCATTCCTCTGGGAATTAATCTCAATCTACTGTGATTAGATAGAACATTTCTGTATGAATGTTATTATGATTCCTTCTTTGTAATAAATTTTCATGCTTTTGTACTCCAGAGCGAAGCTCGGTCCCCGATATTGTATTATATAATCATACAGTTAAAACTCATGTACACTAAGATTAAGAAAGTTTTTCTTAAACACATTGAATTTAGAGTATCGTAATCAATCCCAATATAAATAAGTTAGTGATTAATGAATTCTATCTTTTCATGTTACCTTTTCCACTGAATAGCAGCAAGCTCACTCAATATCGAACTTCTCATAGTGAGTCGAAGAATTGAAGTTATAGAAGTCTCACTGTAACTTTGAAGAATACATAAGGTTTTTTCATAGCTCTCTTCTTATATTCAATTTCAACATACTTAAAATTCTATTGAAACCTTATTAGGACCAATAACGATGGATAATTGGGATGAATTTCCAATGAATGATTCATCATAATTGAAAATTTAGCCACTACTACCATTGAGGATTGAGTTGAGCCCCACTTTATCAAATTACATCCACCACATCACTGTGAATAATATAATTGAGGGAATTGGAACAAACGATATAATTTTCTCATTCAGTCAACGAAATATCGTTCTCTTCCATGGCTCTAATCTATGTTAATTTTATTGTACATGTTAGCTGTAACACCCGCCAAAGCGGGTTCTATAACTTTATAGAACGGAATGTTTGAGTTTAGGCTGGTATGGAATATTAGACTTGAGCTCTGGAAGAGTACGGACTCTCTCAACCCCTTGAATATAAGACCAGATAACACATCGCTCAACAATAACACTTGAATGCATCTGCTCTCCACTGAAGTACAGTACTAAATCGAATTTGACATGGAAATGAAGGAAGATGTAATTTAATTGTCAGTTTGCAATCGTTCGTTAACTGAAACAGACATGACTACTCGAAATCTCATATCGCTTCATTTCAAAACAATGACCCTTGAGAACTCGGATGAAATATATCATCAATAGCCTAAACCATTTTATTATCACATTCAATAGGTTCGTACTGTGATGGAACAAAATGTTGAATGAGATGTGAGCTATTTATCACAGTTCATTTTCATTGTGCTATCTACCTCATGACCTGTTTATTCCTTGAAGAAATAATATTGAAATTGAAATTGATTAGCTAATTTAAAACTGCTGATGAGAAAATAGCATGTAAGCTTGGGAAGAAATGGCTGCTGGATTTCTCATAATGGGTTTCTGAATATACCTAGTTAAATTGAATGAATAGGTCTATGTAGTATACTTGTTGATATAATTATATGAGTTAATACTGTGTTGATGATAACGATGATGATGATGATTAAGCAAGTTTTTTTAAATGAGGAGCATGTATACTAGTTATTTAGCCGATGTAACTGGTAGAATTGATTTTCAATTACTTTACAGTATACTGTAATTCAATCACTTTTATATTATCAAAGCGGTATAATAAAATATAGGACAACATCCATGAAAATAAATCCTGTGCAGTTTAAAAAGTGTACATGTAATATCACAGACAAACAGTACAGTAAGTTATTAAAGATATACAGTACTGTGTCCACAATCTGAAAGCTTGTTTGCATGTACACTTCAGAAATATCGGAAAACTATGAATAATTAATGGAAATAGAGTTTCTATTTTTCCTTGAAATTATAATTGATCACTAAATTTCAATGTTTACTGGTAAATCATTCAATTCACACCTACATTGATTTATGAGTTTGATATATATTACTTAGTATCATGTTGTACTGCTATTATATTATTCCCTCAACACTGACACATCAACACTGTCAACTGTTCACACAGGAAAGCCACTCATTCAAAATTTAAATACTATTAAATTATTGTAGTCTTTTCACTACATCAGGAAGCTACGGAAGAAGCAGAACCTATCAGGAGCCAAGCCAAATTCAAGGAAAAGTTGAAAAATATCAGATCAAGCTTCACATTTTGTGGATATTGTCTACATATTTCCTGGATAAATTCTACGTACAAGTGTACATATACAGGTAAACAAACAGGCATCAAGTACTCAGGTGCAACCTTACAAGTATTCATTTGGAAATGGGTTACTTGTTTATTGAATATTTGTATGACAAAAAGCTTGGTTGGAAAGCTATTCTATTGTCTGTTCACATATCTTCAGATTTATATGTGGAAAAAAATTATAATCATTTTGACTTACAATATTAGATATTAACCGCAAAACCAAAATAAAGCTAATGGATTAGATAAATCAGGGATGTAAATTTTTGAGAAATTCGTCGAGAAAAGCATATATTCCTATGTTTTATACACTATTATATTCCTCTAGATAATGCAGAGGAGATTAATTAGCTTGCAGAGTATTCACAGATAAGTAATTCTCTATCATGTATAAATGAAATGTTTGTTAAGTGAGAACCATCGGAAAGCTGATCTCATCGAAGACAATGCAAAAATAACAAAAGCATTAGGTTGACATTGAGTGGGCACAGCAATTATCCTATTATTCACCTTGAGCGTAGGGATCCACACTTCCTAAAATTGGAAATAAGCTCGAAATTCGAGAAAATTTGTTCATCCAATAAAGCAACTGTTTGATTCTATAAAATCCTTCACTATGAAGAGATAGCAGACTACGTGTGTCTCCAGCGTTATTGTCCTGTCACCAGCTGGCAGATCTTTGAAACGTCAGGTGGTAATTTTTATAACGGCAAGGAAGTTGTGTGAGTGCGCCACATTGAAATTTCCATATCATATGTTACTATAGAACTATAATCTAGATAGAGTACCTCTTCGAATCAGTTGTTAACTGGCAACTAAATTAATAATTTGTCAGGCTGGCATTAAGTTGAGTTGACTTTGTTACGTTGGCACCAAGTTGAAGATTTAAATGCATTTATCGCGGAAAAATTATTGGGCACTGCTACTTCAATCCTGGGAATATTTATTATACTAGCCGTCAGGCTCGCTTCGCCGCGCATATCCGTTTAGCCAGACGTTTAGTCTGGACCCCTGACTGGATTGTCCTAACTATATGATAAAAATGCCCAAATGAAAAATGCAGGCGAGCGAAGCGAGCCTGCTGATCTCATTCATGGACGATCCAGCCGGGGTCCAGGGGGCGGAGCCCCCTGACTAGACGGATATGGCGAGCGAAGCGAGCCTGACGGCTATATATACGTATAATATCGTATATTAAGCCATTAACATTATAATAATCACATTAGCAAAAATGGAGAGTAAAAAGTTATTTGCCTCCATGTGGAATGAAACTGTCGGATAACTGCATTGAAGAGAGTTTTTCTGTGAGAATATTAGAAAATGTATGAATAGAAAATAACTCCAACACATGGCCTCTCTTCATTAGATAAAGAAGAGGATAGAATCTCCATAACAATGGCATACAACAAAATTGTAGAAACTGAATAGCTCTACTCAACAAAACAATTAATCATACCAGTTCTTCTAGGTCCGGTACACCTAATTCAACAAGTCCAGTAAATTTAACAGAAGGTAAACCCAATAAAATCACCGACTCGTATTGTTATGATCAAAGTGGCTCTCCAACAATTACACGGCCAGTGCACTTCACTTCAATGAGTCCACTTTGTACTGTAGTGAGATTCACTTTAATCTGTCAGAATTCTTTATGAGATAACAAAAATGCTTTCCATTTAACTAATGCTGACAGTGTCGGGGAAAATTCCCACTATATAAGAAGGTAAATTCCCTTTAAACTGTCAGAATTCCTTGTAAATACTCGAATTCTTCCAATTCAACTAATGCTGACAGTGTGGGGGAAAATTCCCACTAATGAGAAGGGAAATTCCTTTAAACTGTCAGAATTCCTTGTAAATACTCTAATTCTTCCATTCAACTAATGCTGACAGTGTGGGGGAAAATTCCCACTATGAGAAGGTAAATTCCCTTTAAACTGTCAGAATTCCTTGTGAATACTCTAATTCTTCCAATTCAACTAATGCTGACAGTGTGGGGGAAAATTCCCACTATATGAGAAGGGAAATTCCCTTGAAACTGTCAGAATTCCTTGTAAATAACTCTAATTCTTCCAATTCACTAATGCTGACAGTGTGGGGGAAAATTCCCACTATATGAGAAGGGAAATTCCCTTGAAACTGTCAGAATTCCTTGTAAATAACTCTAATTCTTCCATTCAACTAATGCTGACAGTGTGGGGGAAAATTCCCACTATATGAGAGGTAAATTCCCTTAAACTGTCAGAATTCCTTGTAAATAACTCTAATTCTTCCAATTCACTAATGCTGACAGTGTGGGGGAAAATTCCCACTATATGGAAGGGAAATTCCCTTTAAACTGTCAGAATTCCTTGTAAATAACTCTAATTCTTCCAATTCAACTAATGCTGACAGTGTGGGGGAAAATTCCCACCATATGAGAAGGTAAATTCCCTTTAAACTGTCAGAATTCCTTGTGAATAACATGAATTATTCTCATTCAACTAATACTGACATAGGCATACACTCACTTTAGGTAATTCACTTAAAATTGTCAGTAATCCTCATGATATGGAAAAATGTTCCCCACTCAATTAATACTGACACTGTGAGCAAACACTCAATACAGTGAAATTCACTTTAAACTGTCAGCATCTCTCATAAGTCACTTAAATGCTCCCCATTCAACGAATACTGACATAGTGAAGCAAGATCTCATTTGAGTTTAATTCACTTCAACCTGTCAGTATTCCTCATAAGATAATATCAATGCTCCCCATTCAAACAAAGCTGTCAGTTTATATCAGTAAGTTAATGTACTGATAGTTTGGAGCAGTGTATGTAGGACGTTAGCATCATATTTTTTACTTTCCTTGTCCTATTACCATAGGTAAGGAAAGTATTGCTTTCTGAAAAAAATTAAGTTACCCCAATTTCTAATTTCTATATACGTTTCAAGGTCCCCTGAGTCCAAGTCCCTGGAGCTCCGCTCCATCTATGCAAAGTCGATTTTAGATTCCCAATAGTCAGGCTTCAGATACAATTTAAGCTCGAAATTCGAAAAAATGTTATTATTCAATTGCAAACTGTAGGCAACTGTTGATTCTATTAAATGATTCACTATTAAGAGATAGCAGACCTCGTATGTCTCCAGCGTTATTGTCCTGTCACCAGCTGACTCAGATCTTTGTTTATAAGTAGATGCGCGTGAACACTAGCGTCAGTTGATCAATTCTCATAACGGCAAGGAAAGTTGTGGTGAGTGCGCCACACCAGATTTTTTAAAATTCAAGTTTAATTTTAATGTGGAAAAGTTTGGAACAGAGCTATCATATTTTTTTACGATTTGAGTCTAAATTTGAGTGATTTATACTTATTTTTGTGAATTAGAAGTTTGTTCCATGTTTTTACTTTCCTTGCCCTATTACCATACGTAAGGAAAGTATTGCTTTCCGAAAAAAATTAAGTTCCCCAATTTCTAAATTCTATACGTTTCAAGGTCCCCTGAGTCCAAAAAAGTGTTTTTGGGTATTGGTCTGTATAGTGTGTGTGTGTGTGGTGTGTGTGTGTGTGGTGTGTGTGTGTGTGTGTGTGGTGTGTGGTGTGTGTGTGTGGTGTGTGTGTGTTGGTGTGTGTGTGTGTGTATATATATATATATATATATTGTGTGTGTGTGTTGTGTGTGTGTGTGGGTGATATATATATATATATATATGTGTGTGTGTGGTGTGTGTGTGTGTGTGTGTGTGTGTGTGTGGTGTGTGTGTGTGTGTGTGTGTGTGTGTGTGTGTGTATGGGTGTATGTGCGTCTGTGTACACGATATCTCATCTCCTCGGAATGACTTGAAATTTGGTAGGACGTAAGGTCCTTACACTATAAGGATCCGACACGAACAATTTCGATCGAATGCAAGATGGTGGTTAAAATGACGGAAATGTTGTCAAAAACAGGGTTTTTCGCGATTTCCTCGAAAATGGCTCCAACGATTTTGATCAAATTCATACCTATAAAATAGTCATTGATAAGCTCTATCAACTGCCACAAGTCCCATATCGTAAAAATATCAGGAGCTCACCCCATCTATGCAAAGTTTGATTTTCAGATTCCCAATTAACAGCTCAGATACGATTTGAACAAAGAACTTCAAGTGGAAGAGATTGGACATGAAAATCTCTACAATTATGTTCAGTAGCATTTTCACCTAAAATTGAAAATAAGCTCGAAATTAGAGAAAATAAGATTTCTCAATTGCAAACTGTTGGCAACTGTTGGTGTCTGTAGCGCTATTGTCCTGTCACCAGCTGGCTCATATCTTAGAAAGTAAACTTGAGATGCACGGGAACACTAGCGTCAGTTGTCAATTTCCATAACGCCAAGGAAAGTTGTGTGAGTGCACCACACCAGATTTTTCCAATTGCTGCAGTATGTTGAATGTTAAGTGTGTGTGGTGTGTGTGTGTGTGTGTGTGGTGTTTGTGTGTGGTGGAAAACTGGAAGTGGGTTATCACGTGATGGATAAGAGCTTACATCGAGTGTAAAATTGGCCGAACAGATGCCAAATGCTTTACCAGATTAATAGAATCCATGCCAAATTGGCACCTCAATCATTGTCGATTCTCTCACTCATTCTCAACAATTATTATTCT
>NW_024093583.1:0-12067 GCF_014356525.2 Nilaparvata lugens | reverse complement strand
TTTGGAAATAAACTTATTTTGACTTGAAAAATAGTGATTTGAGGAATTTCCGAAAATCAGAATAAGCTCGGATGAAACATAACTATTGAACTGAAAATATAAATTGATCAAATTTGTGTTTTCATTATGGAAAAGTACCACAACATCAATCACAACACAACTGTAATAACTATTGAAATATTTTGATGAGGTTCTTGGGATTTAAAATTAATTTCCGGATTGCAAGTGGTTCACTAAAGAATCTGAAAAGAAGTCAATTCGATTCATGACGTTTCATGCCCACATAAACTATTATTTTTACATGTACAATACATGAAACCTTTATTTTAAAATCCGATAATCCTTCATCAATGCGTCTTGATGAAATTTCATGAATGTAAGTAGTATATGAAGGTCATTGTAATGGTAATGACGACGCTTCCTTAAAAATCCCCTTTTTTCCTTGAAAATATAGAAAATCATTCACAACATTTTTACCGACCGCATTCGTCTTTGGAAGAAAATCTAATCGCAATGGTAGATTTATCTATATTATATTATTGATAGGTGAGTATGTCTTTCGGATACGATAAGGTCAACTTACTCCACAATCCGGGAATTTCTGATGACAATCAAACAAATAATAAAATAATATAATAATAATAATAATAATAATATAATAATAATAATAATACATAATAATAATAATAATAATAATAATATGTCTCTGGTCGAGGGTACAACACGACCAGAGGAGTTATTTCAAATTATAGACATGATTACAAAAAGCATATAAGGTACAATTATTTACAAAGTACAATTGGTTGATTATTTGCTGATCTAAGAAAATGTGGCCCCCACTATATATGAATATGTGTCGGGATGCCACTAATTTTGCTATGTTTAAGATTTTATGCCAAAAGTTAAAATTCTAATAATAATACATCTTGCGAGTCATTAGAAGTTCATAAAAACCACATTTCTATTCACAAATTTAAAAAGAAAATTGATAACCTAAGATGTAGAAATTTTATAAAAATTTAACATAAAAAACAATCATAATAATCATGGGACAAAAAATCATTATAATGAAGAAAATGAGAATGAAACAGTATGAAAAATTTTTCATAGAAATAATTGTTCTCCATGATTGATTCTATTGGACAGGAGCCAATTTTTTTGTTTTCGATTTGAATGAATTGATTGGAACTGTTTCTTTAATAGCTATTGGCAGTTTATTGAAAATATTATTGAGAATAGAAGAAGAACAAATGGAAACGTATTGAAATACGCGTGTAATCAGCTGACGAAGGGAAAAAGGAAGAAGAAAATAAAAAAGAGGGAAAAAAGAGAAAGTAGTACAAGAAAAATAGACATGAAATTTACTTTTCCTACAGTTACGTTGAATAGTGGCCATTGATTGCTGCACTGATTACAGAACGCAAAGAATCACTTTTCCGCTCTAGTGCGGGAAAAATTTTTCTGCACTCCAGATTGCAACATGGCAACGCAAAATACTTAGTAGGTTATATGGAGCAACAGTGCAGCAAAATCAAAATGAAGTTGGTAACAGTGACTGCTGTGGCTGCTATAGTGAGCAGAGGTGCAACGAAGCACAACGCGCACCTTATTAATTATATATTATATCAAGGACAACGAGGACTTTAGGATTTTAGGATTAAGGTTTTTATCAATAATAAAATTACACAGAAAAACATTTGATGCATTTCAGGCAATTTTACCCATAATTACCCACTTTTCATATTCAATGGTAACTGTAGGAAAAACTTAATGTGAAATACGGCTCGGGCGTAAACGTTTCTTTCGGTGCAGCAAACTGTCACTTTGCGCACTAGTTGCACAAATAACTATGAATGAGAATTGGAAGAAAATAAGGAAGAGGGAGGTTGATAATACGAAGAAAAATTCGAAAGAAGGGGGAGAAAGAGGATGTGAATGAAAAAACAACACAAACCGATAAAGTAAACGCGTTCAACTTTATGGAAGCCTTGTGTTTCCGTTCACAGTTATTGGGTATACATTTCTCCTACTCTAGTTGCAGTATGCTATCCAACAAGCGACGCAAAAGTGTTTGAGCGTGTAAGGCATGGTAGGGTAGGGAAAAGAGGTTCCAGCGACACTGTTCTTGGCATTTCCGGGGTCTTGAGCTTGGCTGGAAGGGGTTGATGATGGCCGGAGGGGGCGGGGAGGTTTGAGGCAGCATTAATCCTGGTGTAGTTGACGTTGTCACAGTGCAAACAAGAGAAGGAACTAGCAAGACAACACTGGCGGCTCAGGAATGTGTCACAAGCCTGATTGGCGGATGTAGCAGAAGAGATAGGCAACTGAGAAAGAGTGAGAGAGTCCAAAAGAGAGAATGAGAAAGTGTGTATGAGAAAGACAGAGAAAGAGTGAGTGTGTATGAGAGAGAAAGAGAGAGTGCGAGAGTGAGTGAGTGAGAGAGTATTCATGAGAAAGACAGATAAAAAGTGAGTGTGTAAGAGAGACAGAGAAAGAGATTGATTGATTGAGTACTTTATTTATGTAGATTACAATATATACTAGCTTATACACTCATATACAATACAGCAAAACTATAGATGAATTTACATAATATAGACTAAGAAAATAATTATTGAACTGTATATGATATGAAAAAGCAATTTGTAATATAATAAATATAGATAATTATATTGTTGTGCATCTACATAAATTGGCGGAGCTTTGGACATATCAATATCCATTCTCCGGAAAGAATATTAAAAAACCTTCCCACCAACTCTCTACCAAAACGTTAATTCATTGATTAAACTAAGGATTTATTATGAATGGAAATATTGTAAAAGTTTCAATATGAATATTTAAGAGAAAAAAAACTAAAAAAGAATCAAGTGAAATAATTATATAGGTAGATAAGATCATATTATTGAATTATATTAATATATAATATGAATATATAATATAAATAATATATAATATAAATATATGATATAATATAAAATTTAAATGGAGTAGGCTGAAAGTAGATCAGAGAGAGAGAGAGAGAGAGAGAGAGTGGGAGAGTAAAAAGAGCGAAAGAGTGAGTGTTTATGAGAAAGACAGAGAAAGAGTGAGTGTGTAAGAGAGTCAGAGCGAGAGAGTGAGTGTGTAAGAGAGACAGAGAGAGAGGGAGAGAGAGAGTAAAAAAGAGATAATGGGAAAGTGTGTATGAGAGAGACAGAGAAAGAGTGAATGTAGAGAGATTAGATAAGATTTATTCATGTAAGTTACAATGTTACAATATTTTCTGGCTTATACACCAATTTACATTAAATGACGGTAATGCTGATTATTCAACGAATTTAACATTATAAAAAATTGATCAATGATAATAAAGATTAAATGCAATTAGAATAATAACGATAATATAAAATGTAATGTAACTTCATAAATCGGCGGTGTTTCAACAAATATAATTGCGATTCTCTAAGAAGGAAATGAAAAATATCTCCCCTAAACACACGACCGGGAGAGAGAGAGAGAGAGAGAGAGAGAGTGAGAGAGTAAAAAAGAGAGAATGAGAAGAGTGTTTATGAAAAGACAGAGAAGAGTGAGTGTGTGAGAGAGAGTATAAAAGAGAGAATGAGAGAGTTTTTAGAGAAAGAGTGAGGTGAGTATGAGAGAGAGAGACAGAGAGAGTGTTTAAGATTGAAAAAAAGAGAGAGGGAGTAAGTGAGTGAGAGAGAGTGATAATGTTTGTGAGAAAGTATATGCAACAATAATGAGGAAGAAGATATTCAACTAAGTAACAAGTTGTCACCGAAATCCAGCCGGCTTCTACAAGACGTCCGAGACTGCTCCGAGCCCAATTCCCCAAATTCCAAAATTTCTCAGCATCGTCCATCTTCTTCATCCATTCTCCTCATTCATCTTCCTCACACTTTCATCTCCTCCACTCTTACATCTTCCTCACTCTTTCACTTCCTCGTTCATCTCCCTCACTCACTCTTTGACACTGAATAGCACCAAATAAAACTGCATCCATCTCCCTCATTCGCCTCTCTGTGACTTTGAATAAAACGAGAAACTGTCCTCGAAAGCCGTCTCACAATTTGAGGCAAAGCCAGATTAGCGAGAAGAGAATGCTGAGCGAATTTATTTGCTAGATGTGTCCATTCGGGGCTCAAGCAGTAACGACTCCCAGCTCATTTCTGTCTTCTGGAAGCTAAACGGTGTCATCCGAGATTTATTGATTTGTTACTGCGCGTTTGCCGAGGAATTAGGGGAGGTTTTCTGATTTCTTTCCACTTAATACATGAGATTGAAACTATTTTATTTATATTAGGAACTAGCCGTCAGGCTCGCTTCGCTCGCCATATCGTCTAGCCAGGGGGCTCCGCCCCTGGACCCCCGACTGGATCGTCCAAGAATGAGATCAGCAGGCTCGCTTCGCTCGCCTGCATTTTTCATTTTTATCATATTATATTAGGACAATCCAGTCGGGGGTCCAGACTAAACGTCTGGCTAAACAGATATGGCGAGCGAAGCGAGACCTGACGGCTAGTAATATAATATTCCCAGGATTGAAGTAGCAGTGCCCAATTAGTTTTACCGCGATAAATGCGTTTAAATCTTCAACTTGGTGCCAACCTAACAAAATCAACTCAACTTAATGCCAACCTGACAAAATTATTAATTTAGTTGCCAGTTAACAACTGTTTCGAAGAGGTACTCTATCTAGATTATAGTTTATCACTAACATATGATATGGAAATTTCAATTCTAGTTAAGAGATTGGGAAGAAGAATATACATGCTAAAAGACGAACTTTAAACCCTTAAAAACCTCCCTTAGAGTTGAAATATTGCCAAAAGATTTCTTAGTGCGCCTCTAAAGGGCCAACTGAACATACCTACCAAATAAGAACATTTTTGGTCCGGTAGATTTTTAGTTATGCGAGTGAGTGAGTGAGTGAGTGAGTGCCATTTCGCTTTTATATATATAGATTAGAGGAGGCTCTCTGATTCCTGTCCACTTATAGATGAGATAGGAACTGTTTCATTGATATAAGTGCCGTCTGTCATTAGACTATTTCAAAACTAGTGATCTAGTTCTCATGAAAGTTCCATGATTCATATATCATCCTTATACAGTAATTCCAGCGTTAAAAGTCAAAAGCGTAGGTTGCCCTATCACATTATATTTGTCCTCTAAATACAGATTGAGGTAGTAGATGATCTATTCACTTACAGACTGGACTATTCTCGAGTTGTCTTATCAATAAAGTAAAGTAAATTCTTATGGCATTTGATGATAGAGAGTTCCTTACGGGAAGGTTCCACCTCGCCTGAATCATTTAAGCCGTCAATTGGCCTTACGACTGTCTTATCAATTATTAGCGGGGTATGAGTTTCTTATAGCTTTTTGACAGAGATATCCAGTAAGGATCATGTTCTGCCTTGTCGCAATACCCAATGTCATATCCTATCTTCTTCTTTTCTTCTATATGCCGGCTCCGCGACGGAGATTGGCGATCATCAATGCAATTTGGATTCTATTGACTGCAGCTCGGAACAGAGATGTTGAGTCAATGTTGAACCACTCTCTCAGGTTCTTTAACCAGGATGTTTTCCTTTTTCCAGGCCGGCGTCTTCCTTCAATCTTGCCTCCATTATCAACTGCAGGAATCTGTACTTCTCATTGCGCATCACATGTCCAAAATACTGGAGCTTCTGACTCTTAATACAGTAAAGAACCTCCACTTTAGTCCCAATTCGTTCTAATACCTCAGAATTCCTCACCCTTTCTGTCCATGAAAGGACATAAAGGACATAGGGCACAAAGGACATATCATATAAGTGAACAAATAATGAATCGAGAAACAGTTCTCAACAGTTCTCTTAGGTTACTTGTGAGAAACAGTAACATATACTCGAATATTAGTGGATGAGAAGTCATCCTGTTCTTCTGTTGATAGAATTCCAAAGAATTTTGTAAACTTATCCACTCATTCCAACTAATTGAGCCTCTTAATAATCTACTTTTGAAATCTTCAATAACGATAACTCAATCATTCAATGTACAATCAAATTTGAAAGTACAACTGGTAAACTAATTGAGCCTCTTAATAATCTACTTTTGAAATCTTCAATAACGATAATTCAATCATTCAATGTACAATCAAATTTGAAAGTACAACTGGTAACCACCATTTTTCAAAAATTGACTTGGGATTGTGATTTGTGAATAAACTAGTCACCAATGACATGAACCTTTTAAATGATTACTAATCTTGTGGAAGATAGTTAATATCATAATGAGTTGAATGATATTGTATCATTATGAATGATATCTTCATAATCATATTGTCATGATAAAAGACGATGTTTATTGGAAATTCAATTAATTACAAATTACCATTAGAATAACCAAAATAGTTGGACTACACATCAAAGTATAGATGAATGCAGTAAACGTGGATACAAATTTAACAAGTTGACTCAGTAATGTTGACTACAGCTAATGTTATCTTCTATATTATCAACCTAATTATTACAAGATTGACATTCCAATTGTTAAATTGAGCATGCTTTCAAAAATTACCCAATTTACATTTCCTGGCTTTCCCGTTCCTCTCATTCTAAGCTGCATTGTCACATTTGGCTCTCTCACTTATCTTTCGGAGGAAACTCAATACCAACTTAGCAAGTGTAATTTGAATAATATGCCAGAAACAAGTCACTGATAAGGGCAATCTAAGGTAATTACAGAAAGTTTGGTTGCACTGTGACAGAACATGAAGCTTTCTCACAAGTTTCAGGTTACAGGAGAACTTTCAGTCTACCGAAATACAATTCTTTGTGCATTTTGACATGATAAGTGCTCAAATCAACTTATCAATATTTCTAGTTTGCTTAAAAATTGGCGATCGATTTTCGAGTTGCATTGTTTGATATGAATGTTCTGGGACATCCTGCCAAGCAATTATTTCTTTCATGCACTTGAATTTTCTTAGTTTGATTCAAGTTTTCCCTCTACTCAAAATTAGAGATCGTTTAAAGCGTGACTTCTACTTAATATAATAGTCATAATAAATGACATTTAGCACACTCAATTGGTTTTCCCAAATCAGTTCAAATATAATCAGTTTAATATTAGATATAGAATCCAAAATATAACTACTTATCTGCAAAATTCAAATGTTCTATTCACTTATTTCAACCATTCCGAGATCTTGGAAGTTCAAATAATGAAGCTCATAGATAGAATGTTATGTTTTACAAAATTCATAAACATATTCAAAAAAAGGGTACTATAATTCTATTTTATAAACATAAGAATAGATCTACACAATATTCTACTTGAAGAATAGGTCGAAATAATGTCATTTCAATAGTTTATTATATTTTGAAATGATTCAATTTCATGTCTCTTGTTATAATCATTCCAACTGTATTGTGAAGGCAGATGCCAATATTCCTTTGGATTCAGGAGAGCCCAAAATGTTCTAAAGTTTTAAAATGAATTGAATTGGTGAATGATATTATAGTAAACTCAACTTGAGCTAGATAAAGACTAGATCAGTGCTAGATAAAGACTAGATCAGTGCTAGATAAAGACTAGATCAGTGCTAGATAAAGACTAGATCAGTGCTAGATAAAGACTCTTCTAGGCTACAATCATTGAGTCATTATTTTATTAACTTAATTTCCAATAACTTAACAAGGACTTATTATGAACTGCCTATATAATTCGAAAATAATCTCTTGCTTTTCTCGATGAAAAATTTTGTAACCTACGCGAATATATAATTGAGTTGTAATAAGCTATTTGAGTAACAAGAGCTACTATATTGTTACATGAATGAAAAAATCTATTATAATCAAAAATGATTTGGAACAGTGTCAATCATTCAGCATGCTCTAATTTTGTAATATTGAGATACAGTAGTCAGGCATGCGCAGTTGGTTTTCTTCTACCTCTGCCCGCCATCGCACCGAACAACTAGGGACCTTCTCCACAGTCCTATACTGTACAATGACTACAATTAAAATAGCCACAATATTACAATATTGTGTCTTACATTGGATGAAGAAATCTAATCTAATCTGAAGTGGATTGATACAGATATCTCCACTGGCCCCCAAACCAAATAACTAGGAATTTTCCTATCAGATATCAGTCCAAAATGAACAATAACTACAAGAGCTACTATATTGTTACTTACATGAATGGAAAAATCTATTACAATCAAAAATGGTTTGAAACAGAGTCAATGGGTTGACTGATTTCCACATCAGATATCAGTCCAAAATGAACAATAACTACAAGAGCTACTATATTGTTACATGAATGAAAAAATCTATTATAATCAAAAATGGTTTGAAACAGAGTCAATGGGTTGACTGATTTTCACATCAGATATCAGTCCAAAATGAACAATAACTATAAGAGTTACTATATTGTTACTTACATGAATGGAAAAATCTATTATAATCAAAAATGATTTGGAACAGAGTCAATGGGTTGACTGATTTCCACATCAGATATCAGTCCAAAATGAACAATAACTACAAGAGTTACTATATTGTTACTTACATGAATGAAAAAATCTATTATAATCAAAAATGGTTTGAAACAGAGTCAAAAGGTTTTGATGATATTAGCACCGTGATATGAGTTTTGATCATAGATTCCCATAATGTTTTTCTACATTTCATAGACTCAGAACAGACGAGGGATCAAATTCATCTAGGTATAACGTGATTGATGAACTACCTCTCATATCTAATTAGAGGATTTTGTAATATCTTCATGGTGAATTTTGGTATAATACATTGCACAGGAAGACTAGAAGCTGGAATGGAATTTCCTTCTTTTCAAGCTGTCTCCGTCGGTTCTCCATGGAAACGTCACAAAGATTTATGACTATAGAAAATGCTGCTGTGCAAGATGAAAGAGCAGACAGCTCTGATGTCAGAGGAGGAGAGGAGGACGAAGGGTGAGGTGGTGGAGGAAGCTGAACAGTAGGATGATCCCTGAAACTTGAGATGTGACGTATCTGCTAGCAAGAAAGGGGAAACGTGGCGAGAGAAGGAAGGAGTGATGTGGGATGTGGAAGTGACGGAAGGAGGGATGACTGAGCGAGACCGGTGAGATGATAAACAGAAGTAAGGAAACAAGGGTTGGGGAATAGATCAATGAATGAGGGAATAATACGTGAGGTAAGAGATGCGTTCTGCTCCATGTTGGTTTCCAGCTGAGATATTTGCTCCAAGCAAAACTGGAAACGGTAATTTCAGATTCATTGATGCCGTTCATTATGGCACTAAGTTCGAATCTTTATATCATAAACCTACTATTTTCCAAATTTCGTGAAAATCGTTTAGAACCGTTTCCGAGATCCGTTAAACATATATAAACCATATTAATACATATTAAACAAAATAACCAGGATAAAAAATAACCAGATACAGAAATTGCTCGTTTGATATAATAGAATATTGTGATTTGGAAGACATAGTACAAAACTAATAATTGCAGCTATTCTTGAAATTCGTATTCGAATGTCGACGTGGAATAAACTAAGGCTATCTCTATTAGGTGAAATGTTCATCTAAACAAGCATTTTTTCTACCCTGAACACATTCAGTTTCATTTCAAGAAGACGAACCAGGTTCTTCCAGTATTTTGGTGTGTTTGACGCAATGGGATGCAACCTTTGAAAAGAAGAGAGAGCTTTACGAGCGAAAGCATCATTGTTGTCTCTTTCCCTGGAAACAAAAGGATCGAGGCGCAAAAAATAGAGAAGTAGGGTAGAAATAATGGAAAACTGAACTTTTCACCTTCCTGACTGTTTTGTGTCCCCAAGGTGGACAAAGAAAGTGAAACTAGTGCCTTGTCTTTTTTCGGTCGGTCTTTTTCGAATGACCGTTCTTCTGTCATTCTTCGAAGGTTTTTTTTTGAGGATTGGAAAGTTACGCAAACTGCGAGTGTCTTTCAAAATCTAGAGGGACAGGTCGATTGTTGTCTTGGAGGACAGTCCTGAACTGAGAATGTGTGAGGATGTATGCTGTTGTAGTTTTTGTAGCGTTTCAGTAAAATGCTATTCAAAAATAAGAACAACTGATAAGGTTTTTAAATGCTACCATAATCTAATAAGAGCGAACGCATGATTATACCATCATGTATTTGTGTACTCAATCGAGATTATTATTCATTGGCAAAAGTACAACTAGAGAACGTTTCTTTAATAACTGGATACAGATAGATAAAATAATAAGCAAATAAATATATTAAAAATAAGTATTGTATTGTATTAAAAAAACTAAGTATTAAGTATTAAAAGATGCATTGAAAATAAGCTTATATGTAATGTATTTGTCAATCCTCTTCGACTTGTACCTGTTCGCACAACAATTTTTTTTTCATTTTAACATTATTCATTACCTACATATATTAACATTATTTTAACATATTTACATATATTCCATTAATCCTCAAAATTTTATTTTATATTTATTATTCTCTCCCACGTTATATTTCTCTTATTCTAAACTCATTCATATTATTATTTGTGTTCTGTCCATGAATAAATAAATGAATAAATTCTCATCCAAATGTTCAGTTCAGAAGCTAAATCATTCCACTCGGCTTTTCAATTCATATTCCAACGTTCAATCACAATCATACAAATTTCAATCACAATCACAGAAATAACTACATTTAAATCTTCATCTAGTTTAATCACTGTTGGGCTGCTGCAGGACTATAAAATTCACCTCAAAACTTAACTCCAGATTCCAATTGCATGCACCTCCTAAGTTATTCAACATTTTATTGTATGGTATTCATATAAGGAACCAGAATTTGTGTACCCTACCATAAATTTCAGAAATTTATTAAGTTCAACCTCTCATGTTGAATTTTTATAATTATTATTAAAAGAAAATCCTAATTAAATGCTGTAAATCAGTCCGAACTCTTACATCTATTTAGCCTACATTGAACAGTCAAAGCTATGGAAATGATTGAAGATTTAATTGAAGAAATTGTTGATCGACCCAGAATCAGTTGCAAATTTATGTAGAAGTTTGTAAGTTGAATAAGCTTAGAAACTAATTTCGTTCCAGCTCCACTTCTACTATAAGCCTACTTTAGTATATTGTTACTTATACAGTTATTTTAAACCACTTATTGACATGGGCTACTTTTCAATAATAAAACGAAATTAAATCTTATAGCACCCTTCATTTAAAAAACAAAACTTTAAATAGTTGAACAACTAGTTTCGGTGATATTACACAATGTCAGGTTATAAAATAAAATATAATTCAATAAACTTTATTTTATACCTGACGATGATGTAATATCACCGAAACGAGTTGTTCAACGATTTTTAAGTTTTTTTTTTAAATAAAGGGTGCTATAAGATTTTATTTTGTTTCATTAACAGTTATATAATTATAAAAACAATATGAAAACTTGTAGTACCCTTTTTATTTAACCATAACTTAGGTCATTTTCAAGTTGAAACATTTTAACTTTAGAATGACCTTAGTTATAGTCGAACTAGTCCTTGTAATATTAAAATAATAAAGGGGTTTTTAAGTTTCATATTGTTCTTATTAATTTGTAAAAAAGTAGCCCAATCAAGTAAAGTATTTTACAGTAATCTATCCATCGAGTTAAATCATAGGCTTCTAAAACGAGGCCCAATTTCAATTAATCGAAACTGATTAGGGGTGGGGGTGGAATACTTCCTCGGATTTGAAATAAGGTGACAGCTGAGAAGGTAATGTATTCCTCCAACTTTGAAAAAGACAGCCTCAGAAGAAAAGGAGCTGAGCGCTAAAACAACCAACGCTCCTACTCAGAACTCAGATGCAGACTCTGTCTGAGAAGAGAGCATAGCCAGCCTATCTTATTCAGTAGAGTTTTGAAGTTAGGATGGCTTAAACAGTCGTTGGGCCACGCGGAGCGTAGATAATCCCCAACATAAATCAATACCTCGGCAAGCTATGTCAGCCTTCAACCCCTCCTCACCCCACAATAATCCCTTCCCCACACCCGCTGCTTGACGCAGGGTTGGAAATACCCTTTCTCCAAA
>NW_024093582.1:0-12092 GCF_014356525.2 Nilaparvata lugens | reverse complement strand
TGAGAAGGTAATGTATTCCTCCAACTTAGAAAAAGACAGCCACAGAAGAAAAGGAGCTGAGCGCTAAAACAACCAACGCTCCTACTCAGAACTCAGATGCAGACTCTGACTGAGAAGAGAGAGCATAGCCAGCCTATCTTCCAAATTCAAGTCATTCCGTTAAATGGGAGATGAGATATCGTGTACACAGACGTACATACACTCATACACACACACACACACACACACACACACACACCCCTTACCTATGGTAATAGGGCAAGGAAAGTAACAAGAAATCAGCTTTAGTTTGGTACACAAACGACCTATAACCATGTGATATCTTGTTATGCCATCTCTCCTCTATGTTATCACCATAAATGATACAGTATCACCACATATGATATAATATCAACTCCATATGATACAGTATCATCTCAACTTGATACACAACACCATTGGATATCTTCTGATGCTATCTTTTCTCCATGGTTGAAATGAGTAGAACTATACTAGTAGTTCTGTGAACAGTAGACCTCGCGCTCAGTAAGTGACATTGACCTGTTGTTATGTTTTCTCAAAAATTTTTAAATAATTTATCATTATTGTCTAGAAGAAATCCTAATAAATATAAGCTTTCCTGTCCTATCGTACCGTGACGTGTCGTCCCGGAATGTGATGTGAGCGCTGTTATCAGGTCTGGCTGCACTGTCTACTAACGTTGATGGAAAGATACATTTTCAAGATATTCGATGTTTTTGAACGGGAAGTATTATAGTTTACTGTCTACTAACGTTGATGGGAAGATACATTTTCAAGATATTCGATGTTTTTGAACGGGTAGTATAATAGTCCACTAAACAGCTGATTTATGATGAATAATTCTATGGTCTGATTTTTACTCTAATATTAGCGTATGAAGGAGGCTACTTTTCCCTTTTATTAACACTATTCCATAGTGAGGTTCACGTTATAATGGCAGTGTTTGATTAGCAATGGTATTGCTATCCTTGTCTATCATTCAACAAAGCGGATAGCGCTATCTCTCTCTCGGTTTGCTCTGTTGCCAGATCGTCTCTTAACAATCATTAGTCAATGAAATATTTCATCTTAATCATGGAAATTCATTATGGAATTGTTGAAAAATATAATCACTTGCTCAATAAAATATAATTGATTATTTTAAACGAGAATGAACAGTTGATATTACATCAATAAACCTTTATCAGCTACCGTCTATAGAAGGCATTGATAAGACAGAAAATCGGCAATGTTTCCTCCTATCTTTCTCCACTGCCATTATAACGTGGACCACACTATAGGAATATAACCAAGGAACGATAGTGTTATGTTAAGGCTTACATTTCAAAATGAATTAATTTAAATGCAGATTAATTTTATCTCATTGACAGTCTTCATTAATTCCTTTTTACTCATTCTCCATTCATTACTGAATATCGTGGCATCGAGCCTCGCTCGTTATTTATTTATTGATAAACAGAACACAATTTTTCAAAATGATTGGGGAAGGACTAACAGGCACAGCCCAAAACTGTTTCTTCCCTGAATTTTGATTTGTACACTATGAACAGTGCAAAAAGAAGGTTATGTCCCGTACACTTGAATTTAGGTCAAATTTCCAGTCTATACATTTAAAATCAGGAAAGTTCTAGTTTAGATTGTTTACAAACCAAATCAAATAACAAAATAACACTCACTAATCACTTAAAACTATGAAATAATTATTATTAACATTGAAAATTATGATATACTTTAATATTTAGATTGATATACCATGTCATTTTGAAATGATAATGTCAATGGAAAAAATTAGATTATTTTTAACAGGTCGATTAACATTTCTAGATAATATTTCTCGTGGGGTAAGCTGATTGATTACACAGCTGGACAGAATTCTGTTTCTCTCCCACACACGCATCTTCTGTTATCGACAGACGACAAAATTATTATTTGTTTCTCCAAGGATGAATAATTATTATCCTTTTCATGTTCTTCAGCGAGTTTTCACAGAGATGAGACCTAGTGCAATCAAATTTTTATATCATGAACATACTATGATAAACCTACTATGTTCCAAATTTCGTGAAAATCGTTAGAGCCATTCTCGAGATCCGGTTGACATAATAAATAACCATATAACCATTTAAATAACCATATTGCTCGATTAATATTATAGGATATAACAACAGAATTGAAAGTTTTTATGAACTCATTTATGATTTTTAGTTTCCTTGCCTTACTACCATAGGTAAGGAAAGTATTGCTTTCCAAAAAAAATTAAGGTACCCTAATTTCAAGTTTTCTATACGTTTCAAGGTCCCCTGAGTCCAAAAACATGGATTTTCTTCTTTCTTCCATAGATCCCTTATCAGGGATGTTTCCATTATAATCGATGAACCTGCGAAGAATAGAAAGTTTTTCAACTGCATGCATCATTAGGGAGAATTCTCCTCTGAAAAAACGAACCTCACATAGAATTGAAAACTTTGAAAGTCGTTAATCAGAAATTACTAACGAGCGTCAGTAGTTGTTAATTAGTTTTCAACTTGAAACTTTCCCATCAACTAGCTATTGTTAACGGAATAACAGAGATTTTATGGTTTCCGTTGATTTGTCTTTTATTATAGTGTTCGTTGAAACATTTCCGATTCATGGAGATTCATCACAACAATATGTTATATACTAGCCGTCAGGCTCTCTTCGCTCGCCATATCCGTCTAGCCAGGGGGCTCCGCCCCCTGGATCCCCGACTGGACCGTCCAAAGATGAGATCAGCAGACTCGCTTCGCTCGCCTTCATTTTTCATTTGAGCATTTTTATCATATGTTAGAGCAATCCAGTCGGGGGTCCAGACTAAACGTCTGGCTAAACGGATATGGCGAGCGAAGCGAGCCTGACGGCTAGTAATATAATATTCCGGATAGAAGAAGCAGTGCCCAATCAATTTTTCCGCGATAAATGCATTTAAATCTTCAACTTGGTACCAACCTCACAAGTCAACTCAACTTATGCCAACCTGACAAATTATTAATTTAGTTGCCAGTTAACAACTGTTTCGAAGAGGTACTTTATCTAGATTATAGTTCTATGGTAACATATGTATGGAAATTTCAATTATAATTAAAGATTGGGAGAAGAAGAATATACATGCTAAAAGACGAACTTTAAACCCTTAAAACAACCCTTAGATTTAAATATTGCCAAAAGATTTCTTAGTACGCCTCTAAAGGGCCAACTGAACATACCTACCAATTTGAACGTTTTTGGTCCGTAGATTTTTAGTTATGCGAGTGAGTGAGTGAGTGAGTGAGTGAGTCAGTCAGTCAGTGAGTGAGTGCCATTTTGCTTCATATATATAGATCTACGATCATGCTGTGAACATCATAATGTAATGCTGTAATAATATATTACGCCACATGGACGGAAAGAAGCCTTTTTGCAGTCGAGAATGATGTTTATGTCGAGGCGTTAGCCGAGACTAGAATTTTTATTGGAGCACTGCAAACGACATTCACATCCAAGTAACGTTTCAGTTGATCAAGTTTTCACTAAATCAAGTATTCAATTTGACAATTCGCAAAGTTCTCAGTTTATAAAGATTTCAGTCGTCGAGTTTTCAGTTTGCCAAGTCTTCCATTCTGAGTTTACTGTTCACTTTCTCTAATTAGCTCTCCATCTAATTTTATTTCAATCTTTCAATAGGCTACTTGGTTGTAATTGCCTGCAATGTTCCTTTACACCATCCTCAAACTAGTTATAAAATATTAGCATTGATACTATTTCTTCAATGATCTCTTCCTTGTCACATCCTTTTCAACGATCCAATAATCTGAAATACTGTTTTATAGATTTGAATATTTGTTTAGTATAAGAGAAATTAAGACGGTATTATTCTTTTGTCCAAATCTCGAAATACTTAAAAATACAAAAAACTCCTAAAGTGACTACAATTTTATCTGGAGCTATTGTTTCAATATTTCAACTGTTACTAACTGGAATTACAGCAATTTAAGGCTAGTTACACACACATCGATTTTTGGTCGTACGATATTTTGCCGTCACTATGAATTCTATGAGATTAAACGGAACTTGGCAAACATCATATGTTTGAAATCATCTGTTCAATCTGATAGAATTTATAAGGACGGCAAAATATCGTACGACCAAAAATCGATGTGTGTGTAACTAGCCTTAGACTTGGTATTCAAGTAACAGTCTTTCAAATAATTGAAGTCAGGTTGTGACTAGAAAGATACATCAACTCTATTATCGTTCACAAGATTTGTCATCTTCATAGTTGAGTCAGAAACCTCTCGGGATATCCTCGAAGATCTGTCTTAGATTTCATCCTAAGCTAAATTTTAGCAATCTTTGTATCACAATCGTTTCATTCACTACCTGATAGTTTTATTTCCAGGAAATGAGAATAAATAGAGGTGTTTTTTTATGGCTATCTACACTCCATACTAAACGAGGACCTCTATTCCAGAGCTAGATTAATAATTGGTATTAAACGTATGTTGAGAAAGCACTTGTAAAGAAAACTCTTTCTTCCTAAGAAACGAAAAATCCGAAGTCTTATTCAATTATAAATAGGTATCTAACCTTGACAAGGGCCACAGTTATGTAAATCTTCAAAAGTATCCAACAGTTTCACATAAAAATACAGAGAGCCTGATTGAAAAATTCCTTTTTGTTGGGAAAAACATCGAATGACCGATGTCTAGGTAAAACCATCGATACGTGAAAAACATCGAACAATAAACATCGATGTTAAAAACATCGATGTTTGATGTTGAAACATCGATGTTTCTAAACGTTGATGTATCGATACCCATCCCTACTTCACAGTTATCCTTGCCACAATCCTTGCAACTACCTTTCAACTACCTTGCAACAACCTTGCTACTATTATTCTACTATCCCTGCAGTTATCCTTGCAACTAATCTTACAACAATCCTCGCACCTGTGCTTGTTCACATCTTCCCTGTTAATTCAATTAAGCTACAAAAGCAGTACCATGAACACACACACACACACACACACACACACACACACATACATCCACCTGCTAAACCCACCCTGTAAATGAAGATGTACGATCTACTGACCCTAGGCAAACCCCTCTCTCAAAACAACTAACGGAAGGTCAGCGAAGTAAGGTAGCCTCTCGTTATACTCTCTCACTCATCTCTCTCCCTTCCATCTCACTCAACCACTAACTCTTTTTTAACTCAAACACTCTCTTATTCTCACTCTCACTCACTTTCACTCTCTTTCATTCTCTCCCCTCTCCACAATAAGGTGACTCTCTCACTTACTCCAACTCTTCCATCCAATTCTTCTTCCTCATACTGCACCACTTTCTCTTCTCTCTCTCTCTCTCTCTCTCTCTATATATATATATATATATAAATATATCTATATATATATATATATATATAATATTATATATATATATATATATATATTATATATATATATTATATATATTTAAAATCATGTTATTTCATTATTATCCACTGCATACTGCTGTATATTACTGAAAGTTGATTACCCTGATCTACTTTCAGCCTACTTTCATTTTATTAATCAATTATTGATCTTATCTACCTATATATTTATTTCACTTTATCAATTTTCTGTTTTTTTTTCTCTTAAATATTCATTTGATTAAAACTTTTACAATATTTCCATTAATAGATAAATCCTTAGTTTAATTAATAATTACGTTTTGGTAGAGAGTTAGTGGGGAGGATATTTTTAATATTCTTTCCGAAATGGACATTGATATGTCCACAGCTCCGCCAATTTATGTAGATGCATAACAATATAATTATTATCCCTAGTTATTATATTACAAATTGCTTTTCCATATCATATATAGTTCAATAATTTTTTTCTAGTCTATATCATGTAAATTCATCTATAA
This sequence comes from Nilaparvata lugens, assembly GCF_014356525.2. Lineage (NCBI taxonomy): Eukaryota > Metazoa > Arthropoda > Insecta > Hemiptera > Delphacidae > Nilaparvata > Nilaparvata lugens. The sequence continues at coordinate 6,159 of NW_024093582.1, read as the reverse complement.
TTTTGCTGTATGTAAGCTATTGTATATAGTGTATAAGACAGTATATATTGTAATCTACATAAATAAAGTACTCAATCAATCAATCTCTTCCATTCACTCTTCCCTCTCCACAATAAGGTGACTCTCTCACTCACTCCAACTCTTCCATCCAATTCATTTTCCTCATACTCCACCACTTTCTCTCACTCTCTCTCTCTGTCTATTTTACTCACACACTTCATCTCTGTCACTTCCTCTTCCTATTATACTCACTCTCTCACGCACACTCATAATACTCTATCTTTCTCATCTCCAATCAAATTTCTTTCTTCATTTCATACTTATTTCTATCTCCAACTATCCCTCTTCACTTTCTTTTCGTCTTTTCCTTTTTTCATTTCTTCTTCACTTTCTAAACTCTTCTCCCCGCTTTCATTCTGTCCCTTAACCTCTTATTCTATTCTCCTACTCTTTCTCCCTCTCTTCCTCTCCCAATCTCAAATTAAATATATTAGAAACAAATATATTAAATTATTAGAATATATTTTATATATTAGAAATTTTCTGAAAGGATATTTTAAATATTATTTCCGAAGAATGGACAGCTCCGCCAATTATGTAGATACATAACAATATTATCTATAGTTAATCCAAATTCCTCTTTCATATGATTACAGTTCAATAAATATTTTCTTAGTCGATATTATGTGAATTCATCTATAATTTTGCTGTACTGTGAGCTATTGTTTAAAAGGCTTATAGCCTACAATATATTATACTATTGTAATTTACATGAATAAAGTACTCAATCAATCAATCAATCAACCAATCTTCCTTCACCTTTCTCTCTCTATCTCTATTCAATCATTCTCCTTCATCCCTTCTTTTTTTACTCACTCTCTCACTCCCATTCATTTAATCAATCAATCCTCCTCTCTCTGTAGGCCTATCTCTCTCGTTTTCTTCCTCGCTTTTCTTCACATTTTCTTTTTCACTACGTGCTCTTTTCCCTCTCTATCCATTATCTTCTCCAATTTATTCTCTGTCATTATTTAAGCTTTCCTTTCTCATTTATCTCTCCTCTCTCTCACACTCACACCTTCACGCTCACTCCATTTTCTCTCTCTATTTCTTCCTCTCTTTCTCTTTCTCTCGCTTTCTCTATCTTTCTCCCTCTTTCTCTTTTACACGGTTAAGTGCTGAAGGGGAGGGTATCCTTGATACCCTCTCTGAGAATAGACTTCTTAAGGTCCAAACTTCACCGTTTCATGTGGAAACATTACAGTAGTACCATAGAGAAACAATAGCGTAAGTAGATATCCCATGGTGTAAGGCGTTTATGTCGCAACTTTTACTGTTATCCCAAGCCGATTACTGTCGATTATTGTCGATTTCTACTGTTTTGACCGGGTAAGAGTGTATGAACGGCACAATATGGGAGACTACCAGCGTCATAAAGCTTCACAGGAAAGAGCTACGTGGACTATCAGCTTGAGATAACAGTAAAAGTTGCCACATAAATGCCCTATACCATGGGATATCTACTCATGCTATTGTTTCTCTATGCTAGTACCTTGACCTCCGCAAATTTCGTCATTTTCTTGCTCAATATTATTGTAGAACTCATTAGTTCAATATAATTCATCATGATATTTTACTGCTACTGGTATTCATTTTTCCTCCTCCTACTGTCTAAAGTACATACTTTACTCCCTGAAACATAATACTAAAGTGTCACTTTTTTGCTCTCGGTAGTAAAAAACAGAAAAACTCCCTAGGGAGGAAAAGTGACTCCATTTAAATAACATGGGAAGCATCTCTATTTTAAAACTTTCATTGTAATAGGTTAGAGGTCTAAGCTCGGATGAGGAAGCATAATAGGTGTCTGTCATTGAGTCAACTGAATTCAATACCACAACCAGAAATTTAATCAACTCATGAAATATATGTTTGTATGATATTGTATTCTTAATATTATTAGACGATAAAAATTTATACAATTTTAAAAATATTTTATTCTATTCAAAATACCAGCCAACAAATATTTTTGATCTGCAATTCAAATCTGACCGCGTGATCTGGAGTCAGCCATTTTTGGTAGCTGCTCAGCTGATATAATTTTTACAACTTTTGCCGATAGATAGCGCAATCGGCAGTGCCAATCAGACGACCGGTTTTTAGGTTTCAGATTTTAGGTTATGTTGTTAGGAAACATTGTCACCAATACGTAAGTTATTAAAATGATATTATTTGCAGTTTCTATAAAAAAATGTGAATGGAGGAAAATGTTGTGTACATCACGAGCGTAAAATACGTTTTCTCCCTCAGGAAAATTGTTGCCCTCGGCTTTGCCTCGGGCTTCAAACTTTTTCCCACAGGGAGAAAAAGTCGTACTTTTCACTCTAGATATACAAATAACTATTTAATGCTAGGACGTAAGTTCAATTTTGTATTGTTAAACACATTAATAGAGGGATCTGAATCTGAATCACTCCCTCTCGCATATTATTTCTGGGAATAAATAGTTTCGTTTGCTATTAGTCAATGTTTTCATATCAATTTCATATCTCCATAATATCGAGATGTTATAATACTTATCTTCCTCTTTGTTCTTCTTCTTCTTCTCTTCTCCTCCTCTCCTTTTCTTCTTCTTTTTCTTCTTCTTCTTTCTTCTTCTTCTTCTTCGCTTCTTCTTCTTCTTCTCCTTGATATTTCTTTTTTGTGTTTTTTTTTTTTTTTTTCTTCTTCTTTCTTCTTCTTCTTCTCTTCTTCTTCCTTTCCTTGTACTTACTTCTTCTGTCTTCTTCTTCTTCTCTTTCTTCTTCTTCTTCTTCTCCTTCTTCTTCTTCTCTTCGGCTTTTCTTCTTCTTCTCTTCTTCCTTTCTTCTTCTTCTTCTTTTTTCTTCTAACTATCCTTTCTTCTTCTTCTGACTACACGTAATTTGAATCTGAATCTGATCTAGATGCTAGAAATGCTGGAACGTAAGTCGAATTTTGTTTGTTGACACATATGAATCTGACTCTTCTCTTTCTCAGTCTCTCTCCCTTCCTCACAACTATCTCTCTCACACAGTCTCTCTCTCTCTCTCACTCTCACACACACACACTCCCTCTTTCTCTCTCACTCTCTCACCCACTCTTTCTCTCTCTCACTCACTCGACTATAGTGCACCCTGAGCAGCAAGCTTTATTGATGCAATCTGCAGACTGGTTGCCACATTGTAAAGGAGCATAAACTTGCTCATCTGCCCTGTTGTGGAGAGCGAACTTGTTGCAAGTTCCATTCTAGTCTGAAACGTATACACTATTCATGAACCAGATATTATGCATATTTTATGGACGGTGAAACGATTCATGACAGAAAAATAATATTAACTTGTCTCTCTCACGTTTTATGACTTAATTAAATCAGGACAAAGTACGATTTACCGTAGGCGCTTTTTTTCTGTATTGACTGAATTTTGACGTCAAAACGTAACCTTATCTATTCCATCTCTTTCTCACCCATTCACAATATTTCCATTAATAAATAAATCCTTAGTTTAAATAACGAAATTAACGTTTTGGTAGAGAGTTAGTGGGGAGGATATTTTTAATATTCTTTCCGAAGAATGGACATTGATATGTCCAAAGCTCCGCCAATTATGTAGATGCATAACAATAATATCTATAGTTATATATCACAATTACTTTTTCATATCATATACAGTTCCATAATTATTTTCTTAGTCTATATCATGTAAATTCATCTATAATTTTGCTGTATTCTAAGCTATTGTATATAAGTGTATAAGCCAGTATATTGTAATCTACATAAATAAAGTACTCAATCAATTCACCTCTTATCATTGAATTTTTACTCATAGGTTATGTAATTTGAAAAGGAAATAAATACATATTTTTTATTCATTCATTCATCTACAGATGGTTACATAGTGTGCGTTCTGTGTACAGTAAATTGTTCCAGTTCAAACAGTAAATTGTTCCATCACGTGACTAATGCAAAATGTTCCCATGGAACGCCATTCCAAAATCGTTGGTTCAAGCTTTTGGCGCGGACATATAAAGTTCATTCACACTAAACTGTGTCTTTTACTAGCTGCGTGAATGAAGAAAGGCTGATCTACAAACTTACCGTCTAGAAAAGTGTGCATTTCTTTTATTACATTACTCTAAAATTTTCCATAGAGAAAAATTCATTTAATGAATGGTTATCAACCATCATTTCTAGACCGAAAATCAAGTGACGAAGCAGTGTGAGACTATATAACCTTATCTTTTGGACAACATTAACATTTTATCAAAATTTTTGGAGAGAAATAGTACAGGTTTAGCCTAATTTCTCCTCCAATGTTATAATTGTATTATGATTATAGTATTTTATACAATAAATAAAATAAATAAATATTGTTGGTTAATATGTATTCTATGGCTTTGCTATGGTGAACAAACTATCAGCGCATGCGCAGAGAAGCAAGCAGACTACAATAATCGACCAATGAGAGCTCAGATAGTTGGAACTGTACCAGGTCGGACAATTTACCAGGCTTCGACTGTGATGCTGGATTTTGGAACTGAAACTGGTTTCTGGTACAGAATCTGACAAGATTCCTCCGCGAACTTCGCGGAACTTTCTACCTGGTAAATTTGAATCGAGCAATTACATTCCATGTACACAGAACGGGCCCATAGAAAAGTATACCAAACAGAATAACATAACGAACAGCTATGAATCTTAACTTGATACAAGATATTGAGGTTAGATGAATTTCTATTCAATAAATCCTATTATATTAGGCGAGCTAATTTCTGTTTATATGTTTATATATCTGTATGTAACCGGATCTCGGAAACGGCTCCAACGATTCTCACGAATTTTGGAACAAAGTAGGTTTATGGTATGAAAATTCGATTGCACTAGGTTTCAACCCTGGGATAACTCGCTGAAGGACATGAAAAGGATAAATACGTCCTTGGAAAAATATCTGGAAATTTTGTCGTCTGTCGATACCGTAATGGAAGTGAGTGAGCGAGTGCATGTGTGGGTTATTCCTCAGCTGATCTCACGAGAATAATAATCCAGTAAGAAAAACTTATTTTTGATCATTTTTTTTAGAAAACGTGTTCACTTCAGAAAGTCCAAAATAGTAACTAGATGCTGTTAGTGTGGAATAGTACATAGTAAATCAACAAAATAATATTGAAGCAAGCATAGTAAATCATTCTAAATCGAATTTATAGTATATCTATCCATAATTGATGGTGTGTTTGTTTTTTGATGAAGTGTGAATAAATGTTATTTTGATGAGTGATAGTAGCTCAGCCTAGATTTTGATTTGGACTGTAGTATAAATTTGAAAAGGGACGGTTTTGGGCATGAGACTGTTGTGCCTCTTCATGATATGAGGAGTGTATAGTCTATTTATTTATATATAAAAGCGAAATGGCACGACTGACTGACTGACTGACTCACTCACTCGCAGAACTAAAAATCTACCGGACCAAAAACGTTCAAATTTGGTAGTATGTTCATTGGCCCTTTAGAGGCGCACTACGAAATCTTTTGGCAATATTTAACTCTAAGGGTGGTTTTTAAGGGTTTAAAGTTCGTCTTTTAGCATGTATATTCTTCTTATTCTCTTAATTATAATTGAAAAATGTCCATACCATATGTTAATATAGAACTATAATCTAGAGAGAGTACCTCTTCGAACTGTTGTTAACTGGTAACTAAATTAATGATAAATTCTGACAGGTTGGCATAAGGTTGAGTTGACTTTGTTAGGTTGGCACCAAGTTGAAAATTGAAATGCATTTATCGCGGGAAAATTGATTGGGCACTGCTACTTCAATCAGAGCTATTCCTGGGAATATTATATTACTAGCCGTCAGGCTCGCTTCGCTCGCCATATCCGTTCAGCCGTTAGAAGTTTAGTCTGGACCCCCGATTGGATCGTCCTAACATACGATAAAAATGCTCAAATGAAAAATGCAGGCGAGCGAAGCGAGCCTGCTGATCTAATTTTTGGACGATCCAGGCGGGGGTCCAGGGGGCGGAGCCCCCTGGCTAGACGGATATGGCGAGCGAAGTGAGCCTGACGGCTAGTAGTTTATAACTGTGAAAATAATTGTAGTACGACTGAGAAAATGGATAAATAAATATAAACTATAAATTCAATC
>NW_024093581.1:0-12013 GCF_014356525.2 Nilaparvata lugens | reverse complement strand
CCTGACGGCTAGTAGTTTATAACTGTGAAAATAATTGTAGTACGACTGAGAAAATGGATAAATAAATATAAACTATAAATTCAATCTTTCGTTAAAATTTACATACAAATGCATACCGTACATACATAGAGATTGATTGATTGAGTACTTTATTTATGTAGATTACATATATACTGGCTTATACTTATATACAATAGCTTACAATACAGCAAAATTATAGATGAATTTACATAATATAGACTAAGAAATAATTATTGCACTGTATATGATATGAAAAAGCAATTTGTAATATAATAACTATAGATATAATCATATTGTAATGCATCTACATAAATGGCGGAGCTTTGGACATATCAATGTCCATTCTTCGGAAAGAGTATTAAAAATATCCTCCCCACTAACTCTCTACCAAACGTTAATTATTAATTAAACTAAGGATTTATTTATTAATGGAATTTTGTGAAGTTTTAATTATATAAATATTTAAGAGAAAAAAAAAAGAAATTGATAGAGTAAAATAATTATATAGGTAGATAGATCAAATTATTGATTAATAAATGAAGTAGGCTGAAAGTAGATCAGGGTAACAACTTTCAGTAATATACAGCAGTATGCAGTGGATAATTAAAAAAACATGAGTTTATATATATTATTATATATATATATATATTAATATATATATATATATATATATCTATATATAATTCATTCTAAAACAGGTTTAAAGGTTTGTATTTGTTGGATGGGTGGGGGATGGTTGTCATGTGATCGTTCTAGGGCGGACAGTTTCAGTCATTTGTTCCAAAGATGTTTTTTTAGAGAGAGAGAGAGAGAGAAAGAAAGAGAGAGAGAGAAAGAAAGAAGACGCCTCTGATGTATATCCTCCTAAGACCGCTCTCTGGGTATACACAACCTTAGTACAATATGGGTGTGTAAGTATGGTAATTTCATAGAGAAAATATAGCATAATAAGAGATATGCCATGGTATAGAGCGTTTATGTTGCAAATTTCAATGTTAACTGAAGCCGATAGTAAGTGAAGCTGTGTGACACTGGTAATCTCTCATTCTGTGCCCTTCTTACACTCTTACACTCCCAACAAACCAGTAATAATAGACAGTAGTCGACAGTTCACTCAGCCTCTCTCTCTCTATCTCTCTTTTGAAAGTTTGGTAGAGAGTTAGTGGGAAGGATATTTTTGATATTCTTTCCGAAGAATGGACATGATATGTCCAAAGCTCCGCCAATTTATGTAGATGCATAACAATATAATTTTTATCTAAAGTTATTATATTAAATAGTTATTTGTGCAACTAGTGCGCAAGTGACAGTTTGCTGCACCGAAAGAAACGTTTACGCCCGAGCCGTAGGCGAGGGCGGAATGGTTTCTTGATGCAGCAGAGGAACTTTGCGCACGTATTTCACATTAAGTTTTTCCTACAGTTACCATTGAATATGAAAAGTGGGTTATTATGGGTAAAATTGCCTGAAATGCATCAAATGTTTTTCTGTGTAATTTTATTATTGATAAAAACCTAATCCTAAAATCCTAAAGTCCTCGTTGTCCTTGGTTATAATATATAATAGTAATAATTAGCGCGTTGTGCTTCGTTGCACCTCTGCTCCTATAGCAGCCACAGCAGTCACTGTTACCAACTTCATTTTGATTTTGCTGCACTGTTGCTCCATATAACCTACTAAGTATTTTGCGTTGCCATGTTGCAAATCTGGAGTGCAGAAAAATTTTTCCCGCACTAGAGCGGAAAAGTGATTCTTTGCGTTCTGTAATCAGTGCAGCAATGCCCACTTTTCAACGTAACTGGAGGAAAATTGCTTTTTCATATCATATACAGTTCAATAATTATTTTCTTAGTCTATATTATGTAAATTCATCTATAATTTTGCTGTATTGTAAGCTATTGTATATAAGTGTATAAGCCAGTATATATTGTAATCTACATAAATAAAGTACTCAATCAATCAATTCTGTGCCCTTCTTACACTCTTACACTCCCAACAACACAGTAATAATATCGACAGAAATCGGCTTGAAATTTGAAACATATACGACCTATACCATGGGATATCTTCTTATGCTATCTTTTCTCTATATTAATACTCAGCTACACTCAAAAATATGGATAAGTACAGAAGGCAAAGTACAATATTATTGTACATACGGTGCAACAATATATTAGGTATATGTTAGGTATAGCTCAACGATTTACACTACTATTCTACAAATTGAAGTTCTATTGATTTATCAACTCTACAGTTCTATTCTGAGATGAATTTATTGATTTTATTAGCTCAATATTGAATTAGAATGACAACTGACCGATATCAATCCAGTCGACATCGACTCCCATGTGCGCGTTCTTCAGTTTGTTGTTGATGGTCTTCAACGCGTAGATCTGTTCGTTGAGCAGAGATGAAGGCCTGGATACATCCACCACCACCTCTGGGTTCTTCTGTTGCGGCGTCAGACCATCTCCCGTCACTCTGCTCTCGTATCTATAGAATCAAAACAAAACAGTAATTGATTATTTCATTCATAAAATTATTGTAGTATTAAGACTGTCTCATGCCACTCGGTACTCGTATTTGTATCATCAACACAAAACAGTAATTGATTACTTCATTCAAGAAATTATTATAGCATTATAATACGAAACTTTCAAGACCGGGATGATCTTGAGCTTTAAATTCCTCTCAGTTCGTGATAATTACTTATTCCATTCACTCAACACTAATAATTATAATTGTAAGAAAAGAAAGATATTGTCAAATTTCACTATAAAAATTATTAAAAACTTTGAAATAGTAGGTACCATTGTTTCACGTTGTACTGATGTACTGCTGTATTGCGTTGATAAAAGTAAATTCGTATGGCTTTGGTTGATGGGGAGCCGTCATGGGTCTTACGACTGTCATACTTCAGCCGGGACCGACAGTTAACGTGCCCATCCGATAACACCGGAGTGATCTGGTTAAAAAACTTTTGGTTGTGAGAGGGTTTGAACCCGGGATCTCTGTGCTGCTACGCAAGCACTCTATCCACCAGACCACGGATCACTCCCGACTGCGTTGGTAAACGTGAAACAATGGTACTGTTTTAAAGTTTTTAATAAATTTTATAGTGAAATTTGACAATAACTTTGTTTTGTTATTATGGAGAGATTTCACAACATCACCATCAATTCTACTAATTTTATCTAATATAATGTTTAGAGGACTTTTCCAACGATTAAGGTGCGTACAGACTTGAATAGATGCATTGCAATGTCACCAACGTTTAGGATTTTCACTGTACTTTTATAGTTCGACAAAGTGCCCAGATAAGACGTTATGTCATTGAAACAAGATACGTCAAAGTAAGAAAATATTAAATCTAGGTACCAAAATATAACCTAGTATCCTATTTATTTCAAAACGTTGAGAAGTAATTTAGTAAAAACATGCTGAAAGGAACGAAAATGGATTTTTTACACACACTATTATTACTCCTTGAATTTTTTCACAAGAACGTTTGTGCCTATATACTTTTGTAAGACAATCAGCTAATATATAATTTGTGGCAATCGTTATAAATTCAATGATTTGCAAAACGAATGACTTTCACTAAACCTGAAGCTTAATATTAGGTCAATTTTCTTCAGGTTTACTCAAAAATGTGAGTAAATATTTTATAAATTAACAACTAGAAGTAGTTATACATGTTCAAGTTTCATTACTATTTTAAAAAATGTGTTTAATAAAATATAAATGAACTGAAACTAATTTTGTTAGAAAAAGCGGCTCGTCAAATTGTACACGGTTAGGCTAGTAGGCTAATTTAGAAGTCTACAGTTAGGCTCAACTCACACTCACGCGACTCAGGTGGAGAAGAAACTGGACTCTAGTGGAGAGCATGTGTTTCCAAATGGTGACGTCGCGGAGACTAAGTCGACTGGTCTGAGGTCACCATTGGAAGCACATGCTCTCCACTAGAGTCGAGTCTCTTCTCCACCTGAGTCGCCTAAGTATGAGTTGAGCCTAACTGCATAATAATTAATTCAAATATCCATGAAAAATTCATTGGAATTTTGAAATAATAATTACACATAATAATTTACATGGGTTGGTTAACTGCAATCTATAATGAATCTTCCATCTTTAAGACTAAAGTTATTGGCTCTAAGCACACCATTCTACGAAATAGTTTATTTTTCATCGTTTATATTTAAAACAATTTCCAGTTCAGCTCACCTAGCTTTCTGCGCGCCATTCCAGCAACTATCCTCCTTGCCAGGCCCCGAGGCCACACTGTCTCCATTACACATTTGATACGGAAGCCTGGCCCAATACTGCTTCGTATCCGCACTCTCAGCCTGATATCCTTCATCAGTTTATCCAATCCAATGCATACAGATCGTCACTTTCCTCGTCGCCACTGCCTCCTAGATTGCCATGTTTTCCCGCCCTTGGAAACTGCAGTCTTTCCGTAGACAATTCACCACCGGAAGAAGTAGCTCCACTGTTTTTACTTCCTGGATCTCTACGTAAGCGAGAAATCCTCGAATCTAGATCTACTACTTCTCTTCTAAATCTAAGATTAGTGTCTTGTGCACCTAGTTTCGAGATTAACACAGGAACTGAGGTTGCTGTGTCCCGTTTAAACCTCATCACTGTTTAAATCGTGTTTCAAACCTTCGTTTCCTCTTCTAAACCTCGGATTAGTCTCTAAATCACGTTCTAAACCTTCGTTTTCTGTTCTAAACCTAGAATTTGTGTCCAAATCACGTTCCAAACCTTCGTTTGCTCTTCTAACCTTAGATTAGAGTCCAAATTACCTTCCAAACCTTGGTTATCTCTTCTAAACCTCAAATCACTGTCCAAATCATGTTCTGAACCTTGGTGCTCTCTTCTAAACCTTGAATAAATGATTCCTCACCACTTCTGGAATCATCATACTCCCTTCTAAACCTTGAATCACTTCCCAAATCAGGTTTCAAACCTTGGTTCTCTCTTCTAAACCGTAGTTCACCATCATACTCCCTTCTAAACCTACCACCCTTTAAACCTTCAAAATTTCTGCTTTCCCTGGAACCTTCATGCTCCAAACCTCTTCTAAACCTTGGATAGTTTTCCGGTTCATGATCTGCTGACCGTCTTCTACGCCCCAGCATGGGTTTTCCACAGCTGCTGAAAACTCTCTGGGAAACCTGGGCGGAGCTTTCCTGAAAATTCATTATGGCCTCCGATATTTTGATGTTGATTGGTTGAACGACCATTTCTATGTTGAAGGGTCCCAAAAGGCGTTCCACTAGTTTGTCCATTACATCTGAAATAGAAATAGCAAAATATTAACATAATATCTAACACTGAAATTCAATGTTATCTATATATATGAAAGCAAAATGGCACTCACTGACTGATTCACTCACTCGCAGAACTAAAAGTCTACCGGACCAAAACTTTCAATTTGGTAGGTATGTTCAGTTGGCCCTTTAGAGGTGCACTAGAAATCTTTTGGCTATATTTTAACTCTAAGGGTGGTTTTAAGGGTTTAAAGTTCGTCTTTTAGCATGTATATTCTTCTTATTCGCTTAATTATAATTGAAAAAGGCCATACCATATGTTAATATAGAACTATAAATAGAATAATATCATATGATTATTATATATGATATATATCATATGACATATATCATATGATTATAGTTAGATGCGTAAGGGTCAAAACATATTGGACCAGTGAAGGTAGAGTGTGTTCCTTAATGACTAAATGACTGTACCTTGGATGCTGACAATCTAATAACATTACTGAATTCAAAATTGTTATCACTTGTCAATTATTCTCAAGAATATTCTCGGACCAGAAACGTGAAGTGTGTGACATACACATAATCTTTTGGACTTCATTACATTCAATGAATTTCAAGGAGGAATAGTTCAAGCTAAGCTTAGTTTTCCTCTTCCAAACCATGATAAGAGGATGATTGAGATGATGATATCTATTATCGTTGATCGATGTAATATTGATTGATAAATAATACTCCAGTGTAGGGTCGTCTAAAACGTTGGGAACAGATAGGTTTTTGTAACTGAATTTTGTTGTTCTGATCAAGAGCATTTAAAGTGATTCAATATTATATCCAACTAGCTGGCCCGGCGAACTTCGTACCGCCAAATAGTTTAATGCATCTCATGACAAACTTTAGCTGAATACACACTTGAGGAGGCGCTATGTGACATTTGTTTATATAGATAATTTTCCAAGTGAAAAATAAATTATTTACTAAAAATTATCAATTCTGAACACCGAAGACAGCACAATTATTTTAAACAAAGCACTGTCTTTAGAGTATGTAAGTCTTTAACCTGAGGCCACACTGCTGGATGGTTTCACACACAACAGTCATTTTGTTTTTAGTCGGGGCGTTTAGAATAAAATACATGGCGGTTATGGAGCAGCACACACTCTTGTGTCTATCTACCGACGGCTGTTGTATGACGCAATGATTATAACAGCTGATTTTTATTTCTGTGTGTGGCCAGCTCACGAATCTTCTCCCATAAGGATTACATGTAAACTTTGAAGGGCCGTAGGAAAGAGTCCTGAAGTCGGATTATGAATTTGATAGGCCATAAACCTTCTCCTGAACATAACAAACACAACTACAAAAAGCATCAAATTCGGTGCACACATAAAAAAGTTATTGAATTCAAATTTGAGGCTCGATTTTATTTATATAGAAGATTACTCCACATGAATTAATAATATTCATGGAAACCAGATTTATTAATCAGGTCTAATGCGACGAACTCTGTCGAACAACATAATGATTTATATATTGATCGAATTGATAGGCCTACTATTTTACTATTAATCAAATTGATAGGCCTTTATCTTTTTCATTTATTCATACGAAGAATCAAACTGATAAATATCATTCATTCATTGATACAAAGTACAAAAATGAATTGATAAATAAAAAATACATCAAATGATTGATAGGGAAGAACAGGCTTAGTCCAAAACGGTACATCTCCCGATTTCTGATAGAATAAAACAATCCAAATTATGGTTTTTGTTACTTTGTCTTATCGTTTGTAAGTATTGAGATGTGACCTGGTTTCCATAGTTTTATTTATTCTAGTGGTTTGAATTAGCTCTTTTTTTCTATTGACATGTTTGCTGTACCTAGTTGTTCAAACTCACTGCCGGCGCACAAGTTTTCTTTGCCGGTAGTGCCATTTTGTAAGTTAAAATATTTATTTTATCAATCTGTATTATTTTATGGCAAATAAATGGTCAATTTACTTCCTCAAATAAAATATTCACACTATGAAAAAATTGTGAATTTCTCCATACGGTGAAATAAAAGCTTTATTGTCATTATTTGTTATTTCACTTTGATCGGATATTAATAATAAATAGTTTAATAGATAAATATTATTAAAATTGAGACACTGACCGACAAAAGTGTTCCATTCGGCGTCCAGCTCGGAGTGATATGCGAGACAGCCCTTCATGACGTAATGCAGTAGTTGGAGCAGGCCTTCAGCTCGGGCAGACCTCTGCATGTCGGGCATTGCGTCATCTTCATCACTGCCTTCGTACATTCGCCGCTGAAGTTCAACTGAAAAACAAACAAACATAAAACATAAAACATTTTAATTTCAACAAACAAACTATTAGAATGCAAAACGATATTCATTCAGAAATATAACTACTTAGAATTTTTACATAAACTCTATATTTGGATTGTTTTTATGTGATAAATTACAATTTGAAGCAATTTTAGATATTTGATCGAGCGAAGTGATGTCTAAGATTCAAGTCGACGGTTTGGCATTTCTCTTAATGTTTAAATGTTTATATGTTGCGCATTTACGGCGAAACGCGGTAATAGATTTTCATGAAATTTGACAGGTATGATCCTTTTTTAATTGCGCGTCGACGTATATACAGTTTTTACCGGATTTGTCTACTGTTTTGTCACCAATGTATGAATTATTGAGAAAAGATGTAAAATTTTTATGGTCATGTAAGCAAGAAAAAGCATTTACTAAAAGTAAATAACTATTGTTGTCAGGCAATGTATTAGTGTATTTTAATCGTGATTTGGACATTGTGTTATCTTTTGATGCTTCTCCGTATGGATTAGGTATTGTGTTCCTCATCGTTTCAGTAATGGTGATGAAACCCAATCGCTTAGCGAGTCGTACGCTAACCCAAGCCGAAATAGTTATTTGTGCAACTAGTGCGCAAAGTGACAGTTTGCTGCTGCACCGAAAGAAACGTTTACGCCCGAGCCGTAGGCGAGGGCGGAATGGTTTCTTGAGTGCGCAGAGGAACTTTGCGCACGTATTTCACATTAAGTTTTTCCTACAGTTACCATTGAATATGAAAAGTGGGTGATTATGGGTAAAATTGCCTGAATGCATCAAATGTTTTTCTGTGTAATTTTATTATTGATAAAAACCTTAATCCAAAAATCCTAAGTCCTCATTGTCGTTTGTTATAATATATAATTGATAATAATTAGCGCGTTGTGCTTGGTTGCACCTCTGCTCACTATAGCAGCCACAGCAGTCACTGTTACCAACTTCATTTTGATTTTGCTGCACTGTTGCTCCATATAACCTACTAAGTATTTTGCGTTGCCATGTTGCAAATCTGGAGTGCAGAAAAATTTTTCCCGCACTAGAGCGGAAAAGTGATTCTTTGCGTTCTGTAATCAGTGCAGCAATGGCCACTTTTCAACGTAACTGTAGGAAAAAGGTTATTCTCAGTTATAAAAAGAAGCTTTAGCAATAATTTTTGGCGTGAAACATTTCCATCAATACTTGTATGGTAAACATTTCATATTGAAAACAGATCATAAACCGTTGACAACTATTTTTGGTCCTAAGAATGGTATTCCTCAAATGACTGCAAATAGGTTGCAGAGATGGTCAATATTTTTGTCTGGTATGATTATGAAATAAATTATGTTAGATCTAAGGATAATATTGTAATGCTGATGAATTGTCAAGATTGCCTCTACCTAGTAAAACTATTGATGATGAAGGAGAGGATATACTTATTTGAATTTTGTAAGAGTAATGTGCAATTTTTGAATTTTTTCGATGTAAAGAAAGAAACTGCTAAAGATGTTGTATTGAGTCAAGTATGTGAATGTAAAATATGAATGGCCTGATAATTCTAAAATTGTAGATAAATTGAAACCGTAATTAATAGAAGAAATGAATTGTATGTAGATAAAGATTGTCTAATGCTTGGTAACCGTAATACCTGTTTCATTGAGAAAATTGATTCTAACTGAACTTCATAGTAGTCACCTAGGAGTTCTGAAATGAAAAGTATGGCTCGATCGTATGTATGGTGGCCAAATATCGATTCCGAGATAGAAGAAATATTAAAATCTTGTAAATTATGTTATGAATGTAAGTCGAATCTTCCTAAAGTAGTTCGGCATGGAAGTGGCCTGCTGCACCTGCACCCGGCCATAGAATCCATATTGATCATTGTGGTCCAATAAAAGGAAAATATTACTTTTCCTACAGTTACGTTGAAAAGTGGCCATTGCTGCACTGATTACAGAACGCAAAGAATCACTTTTCCGCTCTAGTGCGGGAAAAATTTTTCTGCACTCCAGATTTGCAACATGGCAACGCAAAATACTTAGTAGGTTATATGGAGCAACAGTGCAGCAAAATCAAAATGAAGTTGGTAACAGTGACTGCTGTGGCTGCTATAGTGAGCAGAGGTGCAACCAAGCACAACGCGCTAATTATTAGTATTGATATTATAACCAACGACAACATTTTTATTCAATTTGACAATAATTAAGGTTTTTATCAATAATAAAATTACACAGGAAAACATTTGATGGATTTCAGGCAATTTTACCCATAATTACCCACTTTTCATATTCAATGGTAACTGTAGGAAAAACTAATATGAAATACGTGCGCAAAGTTCCTCTGCTGCACTCAAGAAACCATTCCGCCCTCGCCTACGGCTCGGGCGTAAAAAGTTTCTTTCGGTGCAGCAAACTGTTACTTTGCTCACTAGTTGCACAAATAACTATATTGATTACCGATGCTTATTCTAAATGGTTAGATGTTATGGAAGCCTCTAGCTTAACAACCGATTGTACTATACATTTGTTGAGAGTGTACTTTGAAAATTGGGATATTCCATTGATACTTGTGAGTGATAATGCTACTTGTTTTACGGCTGATGAATTTCAAAAATTTGTACTTAGAAATGGTATAAGTCACTATAAAACCGCACCATTCCATCCTGCCTCGAATGGAGCGGCGGAAAACGCTGTAAAAACATTTAAGAATAAGATAGAAGTTTTGTCAAAGGAAATGTCAAACGTAAAACAAGCTATTTCTAAATTTTTATTAGAATACAGAAATACTCCGCATTATAATACTGGAGTTTCTCTGCTGAATTACATGTAGGACGTAGATTGTTAACTAGACTTGACCGACTCAAACCTATTGTACTAGCACAAAAGGTATTGAAATCTGAATCCCGGCTAGGACTTGTAACAATAGTTATTTGTATATCTAGAGTGAAAAGTACGACTTTTTCTCCCTGAGGGAAAAGTTTGAAGCCCGAGGCGAAGCCGAGGGCAACAATTTTCCTGAGGGAGAAAAAGTATTTTTCACTCGTGATGTACAACACATTTTTCCTCCATCTACATTTTTTTATAGAAACTGCAAATAAAATCATTTTAATAACTTACGTATTGGTGACAATGTTTCCTAACAACATAACCTAAATCTTAAACTTTAAAACCGCCGTCTGCTTGGCACTGCCGATTGCGCTATCTATCGGCTAAAGTTGTAACAATCAGCTGGGTGTTTACCAAAAATGGCTGACTCCAGATCACGCGGTTCAGATTTGAATTGCAGATCAAAAATATTTGTTGCTGGTATTTTGAATAGAATAAGATATTTTTAAATTGTATAAATTTTTATCGTCTACTTATATTAAGAATATAATATCATACAACATATATTTCATGAGTTGAACAAATTTCTGGTTGTGGTATTGAATTCAGTTGACTCAATGACAGACACCTCTTTATGCTTTCTCATCTGAGCTTAGACCTTCTAACCTATTATAATGTAAGTTTTTAAAATAGAGATGCTTCCCATGTTATTTAAATGGAGTCACTTTTACTCCCTAGGGAGTTTTTCTGTTTTTTACTACCGAGGGCGAAAAAGTGACACTTTAGTATTATGTTTCAGGGAGTAAAGTAAGTACTTTAGACAGTAGGTGGAGGAAAAATAATTTCTTGATGATGATCGTTTAATTACAATAAGAATAAAAGTACATGGATAAAGGAAAAAATATTGATCAAGTGTCCCGTAACTTTCATTGTAAAAACTGAAGATAATCTAATTTGGAGAAGCATGTAAACCAAATGAGGAAATTTGTTAACAGGAAATGTACCAATTGTTGATAATAATTTGAATTTGGATGAATTGTTTAAATAATGGTATTCAAGGTAATGAGTTTGTAACACCTCAGGAGGTGATAGTACCTAAACCTATTGAACCGGGAGAAGTCTCCTGAACCTATTCCTATTTTGAGAAGGTCGATGAGAGACCGAAAGCCTGTCAAAAGATTTGAATTGTAAGACAGAAAACAGAAAGCTGTCAACTGATTTGTATTGGAGTTATTTAATTTGCAGATTTGCAATAATTGATTTCTATTGATTTGTAATTGAGTTTGTATTTTGATTTGTAACTTTGATTTAATTTTGTTGTAACCTGGATTGGTACTTTATTTCTTGTATTGCGCTGCCATTTCTAGAGTACTGCTATTTGAAAAGTATTGAAAGGTTAATGATTTTGTTTAAGAATTAATTAATTATTGTATTAAATACTATAATCATAATACATTATGACATTGGAGGAAAAACTCTTATAAATAAAGAGTATTTATTCATAATTCATAAGTATAACACCTCAAATAAGAGAGGAGAATTGTTATGTAATT
>NW_024093579.1:0-11829 GCF_014356525.2 Nilaparvata lugens | reverse complement strand
TCATTCTCTCTCACTCCCTCGCTACTTTCTCCGAAGGAATAAAATAAATTGTGATTGTGTGAGATATATAGAGCAACTGGCAACAGTGCACACGTTGCTATTGCTTTGCTGTCCTGGAGGAATATTTTCTCATCTGTTTTGTTGACAGATGAGATACCGCTCAGCCTCTCTTTACCTTGCCGCCTTTCCGAGCAGAATAAGCCAATGCCATTCTATGTATATTTCTCATAACTCTGCAAGAACTGGAGATTCATCACTCTTTCTCACACATGCTCTGGTTGTCCGACGCTCTTACACTCTATCTCTCTCTCACACAACACTGTCTGTTACTCTCTATAATGATCTCCTAATAACGTTCTTATTCTTTCCTCTCTTACTCTCTCTCACACACACACACCTATAATCTCAGCGTTCAAATACTCTTCCCACTCAATTCATAATCAGTCAGTTCATACTTTTTTAATTTATTGAAAAATTGCTCATCAGTGATTTCACTCAAATCTTGAGGAAGAGACAGTGAGATTTGGGATGATATCAATATTTAAGATACAAGGACTGAAAATGATTTACAGAATAATTGTTCCAAGTCTTACAAGCAGTAAGAATAATCAATTCATTTATCTCACAAACGACACTGATATAATTACATTATACATTATACTAATATACATTAGTATAATAAAATAATAAGGCGATCTTTGTGTTATTACGTTGACAGTCGATTTAATAATCGACACTCAACATTTTTCGACAACTATTTGATAATTGATCAGAGATGAATACCATTAAATCATAATCAGAATCTCAGTGATAATCATATTATCGGCGAACTTACGTCTCTCTCACCACATTTTACTCTCACCACTCCACAAATCCTCAACAAATCTTTCCCACCCCATACCAGCAAATGATTCCTAACCCTCACTCTTCGCCTCCCCAGGATTTAAATGAAAACAGTAATTCAATTCAATTCATCAGACAGATCAATGCACACTTTAACATATTTCGTCAACTATATGCAAATTCTTATTCTGAATCACCATCTAATCACAAATTCATAATCTGAGCAAACCCACGCCTTCCACATCAATTTTTAACCAATCATATTTGAATCCTCGACTAGTATCAATTCACAATCTTAACCACTATCAAAATCTTTGCAAATCCACATCTCTTCCACCATTTTCCCCTCTTTTATCTCGAAAAATTCTCCCCCAACAAATCCTTCCCTCCCAATCACAGAAAATCTTTCACCACCCCCAAAAAACCGGTAGATTAATCCACACTTCTTCAACCAACTTTTTTGCCATCTATATCTACGATCACGATCCATGAATCATCATCGAATCATAATCTGAATCATAATCATAATCTTTGCAAACCCACGTCTCTCTCACCAACTTCCCCTCCCATCATCAAATCTTCCTCCCCTACCCAACCAGACAAACCTCAATCCCATGCTGCAACTTGGGTCAGAGGCGGCGAGCGAACTTTCTTCGGCTGCTGCAGAACAAGTTACCCAGTTGATAGCCTCGGGCCAAATTTTGCAACAGCGCTCAGTTCTGGACCCAACAAAGTAATTTCAACTGCGGATAATTGAATTCCCGTTTGGCCCCTATATAATCTATGGTAGCAGCCGTATATAGGCTACACTGGAGTAGATAAATTGATAGGTATTGGAGGTGAACATGATAAATATAGGTATAATTTGAGGGAAGTTGGTCAGGAGCTTATCGAGTATGATGGACTGCTATAGATATAGAGGTGCGAACATTCAGTTTAGTTTTTTTTTTGGTTTATAAATTTCTAAACTATAGTGAGGTCCACGTTATAATGACAGTGGATAAAGATAGGAGAATAGCGATGCCGATTCTCTTCATTAATTTATTATATTTCTACACTGTCAAAAACATAATTGGCATCGTTGTTGACCTAGAAAAGGATAGTACCACCACCGGCTTTGTCGAATGATAGACAAGGATAGCAATTTCAAAGCTGAGCAAATACTGTCATTATAACGTGGACCTCACTATAGTGAATCTGTGAAAAGTGGAACTCGCGCTCAGTAAGTTACGTTGACCTGTTGTTAAGTTTTCTCAAAAATGAATAAATAATTCATCAAATTGAAATGTCTGGAGAAAATCCGAAATAAACATAGAGCTTTCTGTCCTATAGTGAGGTCCACGTTATAATGGCAGTGAAGAAAGATAGGAGAAAAACGTTGCCAATTCTCTCAATTTTGCCACTGGCTGTACTCTGTTACTCAATTCATCCCATTAAATTCAATCCAATAATAATTATCATTTCCTTGATAAAATAATCAATTTAATGTCAAATAAATCAATAAAATATATTTTCCTTCAGATACCCTGAAAAGTGACCATTTCTGCACTGATTTGCAGGCCACAAAGAATCACTTTTCCGCACTAGTGCGCAAAGTGAGTACTTTGCGTACTCCAGATTTGCAGCATGACAACGCAACATAATTAGTAGGTTATATGGAGCACCAGTGCAGGAAAATCAAAATTAAGTTGGTAAATGTGACTGTGGTGCACGTTATTATAATATTAAGGACAACGAGGACAGCCACCACATGAGTGAAAGCCGCCCCTTCATTCATTCATTTACTACTACATTATTCAATTTGACAATAAATTAAGTTTCTTATTAATAACAGCATCACACACAAAAACATTTGATGGATTTCAGGCAATTTTACCCATGATTACCCACTTTTCATATCCAATGGTAACTGTAGGAAAAATTTAATGTGAAATACGTGCGCAAAGTTCCTCTGCTGCACTCAACAAACCATTCCGCCCTCGCCTACGGCTCGGGCGTAAACGTTTCTTTCGGTGCAGCAAACTGTCACTTTGCGCACTAGTTGCACAAATAACTATTTTTCATAATATTTGATTCAAAAATTTGCTTCCATAACTGAGATCAGATTTTTATTTTTATACAAACCTGATATGGCGGTTAATTTAAAAAGCTGTGATACAACGATCTGAATTTCAAAACAACAGAAATTGAGTTATTTGTTAGGTATTCTAGTCAAATTTCTTTTTAAAATAATAGAAAAATAGAAATCCCATTAAAAAACAAGTAATTTCAATGGATTAATATTCTGAAATAACTTTCCATTATTATTGATACCGCTACGAATAGGTCTAACCTATACGTGTAGGCTAACTGAAGCATGGATGAAGTCTAGATGGTTGATTATCAACTTTTAAAATGTCATTTCAAGTATTTTAATTTGTGTTTCTCATACGGTAATGTTTAGAGATTATTTCATCGTTTCAAAAATACATTTTCAATCAATTATACGACTTGTGTACTCAAGTATTTTGATAGAATGAAGAAAAAAATGGCGGCTGAGAATTTTTTGTTCAGTTTTGTACAGTCACTGTCAAGAGTAAATATGAAATATCTGGCAAATAGACAACATTGCAAAGAGAGATAGTGCTATCTGTTTTGTTCTATGATAGAAAAGGACAGCAACAGTATTGTCAATCGTACACTGCCATTATAATGTGGATCTCACTATATTGTACTGTGACTCGTCCCGGAATTTGAGTGTGAGCGCTGTTATCAGGTCTGGCTGTCGTCGATACGCCAATCCAATCAACCCATCCAGAGAATATTCTGTGTTGTCGTGTTGGCGGATAATCGGTGTGTTGAAATTAACAAAATAAACCACCATAATGCTAATTTCCTACAAACTTCATTTTTCACTTTTCATGATTTTAGAAATCAATTTATTTTCAATAAGTTAATATTTGTTGCAATTATAATCATCAGATTGAAAGATGAAGATGTAAAAAAAAATGTTTTCCATCAATAACTCCAAATTCCAAACTAGAATCATGGCCTTAGTAGTTCTGTGAACAGTAGACCTCGCGCTCAGTGAGTTACATCAGTGAGTTGTTATGTTTTCTCAAAAATTATCAATAATTTATCAATTGAAAATGTCTAGAAAAAAATCCTAGATAAACATGGAGCTTTCTGTCCTATCGTACCGTGACGTGTCGTCCCGGAATGTGGGTGTGAGCGCTGTTATCAGGTCTGGCTGCAACTGTCTACAACGTTGATGGAAAGATAAAATTTTCAAGATGTTCGATGTTTTTGAACGGATAGTATTATAGTCAACTGTCAACTAACTTTAATGGAAAGACACATTTTCAAGATGTTCGATGTTTTTGAACGGGTAGTATAATAGTCCACTAGACAGCTGATTTATGATGAATAATTCCATAGTCTGATTTTTACTTTAATATTGGTGTATGAAAGAGGCTCCTTTTCCCTTCTATATTATCCTTGAAATGCAAAATTCCCAAAAACCTTGTATATACGTCGACGCGCAATTTAAAAAGGAATATATCTGTCAAATTTCATGAAAATCTATAACCGCGTTTCGCCGTAAATGAGCAACATAAAAACATATAAACATTTAAACATGCAAACATTCAAATATTAAGAGAAATGCCAAACCGTCGACTTGAATCTTAGACCTCACTTCGACGGTCAATGAGTCCAAAAAATGTATGTACTAAATGTATGTATTATAGTCTACAAGTCGTAATTTCAATGTTGAAACTCTACGAAACAAAATAGCTGTATGTCATGGTAGAAGAAATTCAAGACTTCAATAAGATCACTGAACAAAACATGCTGAAAGGACAATACTTGCAACAAGACAGCTGCAACTTTGAAAAAAGTTTCGGTGTGGTTTGGAGCTTGTTGTCCGGGACAAGATGAATGACTCGCAACACTATTGGAGGCGTTTGAGGGTAACCGAAGGGTGTTCGGGTCAGGGGGGCTGAAGGGGTTCAGAGAGAGTGGTTGAGGGTGGTAAGGGGGTGTGAGAAGTGTCACAGACCTGCTTTGTCGTGTAACAGCATCTCCCACCCGAAATTGTTTGGGTAGGGGTAGAATACAAGTTGAGTACTGGAATTTGGAGTGAGGATCCACCAAAAAAGAGAGAGACCGAATGGCATGATGGCGAGGTACAAATATAGTGAGGTCCACGATATCAATAGTCAATATCACAGCTGTGATTAGTTCTAAATAGTGTGTTTGTATTTTTGGTCTCAAAATTGTATAGTTTTTTCAAAGTTTGGAATTTTTTAATTATTTGTGATTGATTTAATTCAATTTAGAAGTATTTTTCAATTTAAAAATGATTTTTGTGTGTTTTGAATTGTAAATTGAGTGTGTAATTGATGAATGTTAAGTGACACATAACCTAGCTACATTTGGACTGTTGTATGAATTACAATTGGAACCGTTTTGGGCTTATTAGCCTGTGCTACTTTTCTGTAAGTTGAATAATTCTGAATGATTAAATAAATAAATAGATAAATCTAAATAAATAATGACAGTATTTGAAACAGTTTTGACGAGGTACTTGACATTATTTATTCTTCTTTTGATGTGAATGAATTATTGTGATTTCTTTTTAGAACGTGTAATTGTATTATTTTTTATTATCATTATATTATCTTTATTTTTATAATTTGCAAGATGTTTTGTTATATATATTACTGTACTATTCATAATTTCTGATTATGTGTAATGTATAAATTGGAAGAATAAATGAATTTGTTATTATTTGATTAGTAATGGTATTGCTTTCCTTGTCTATCATTGAACAAAGCGGATAGCGCTATCCCTTTCTCTCTTTGCTCTGTTGCAAGACGATCATTCAACAATGAAGAAGTAGAATTAATAAACAAAATATTCGATCTTGATTATGAAATCATTGGTAAATATAGTTTTTTTCTTGATAAAATCCAATTGATTATTTTAAACGAGAATGAACCATTAATATTAAATACATCAATAAACCTGTATCAGCTACCGTCTATAGAAGGCATTGACAAGACAGAAGATCGGAAAGGTTTTTCCACTATCTTTCTCCACTGTCATTAATTTAACGTGGACCTCACTATAGAAGTTTTGCTTTCAATAATCTAAATATGAAAATAATCTATCAATAACTCATAACATTGTTCTGTGGATATTGTCATCCATTTAAATCTGAAAAACGAATTGATTGATCCATTCATTCATCAATTTTCTTCTTTACCTTTCTAGTTCCTAACTTCTTGATGATTTCGTCAATTTTATTATTTCTTTGAAGAATGTCGAATTCTATTTCAATTCTAATTCCTTCTTCTCTCATTCACCGTTTTATTTTCCTGTCTCATTAAAATTCGTTTGCTCCTATATATTTCCCCAAAATACTTTTCCTACAACCAATAGGTTATTGATCTTATCTCCATAGTGAGTACCACGTTATAATGGCAGTGGAGAAAGATAGGAGAACAACGTTGCCGAACCTCTGTCCTGTCAATGCCTTCTATAAACGGTAGCTGACACATATTTGATGTAATATTAACTGTTCATTCTCGTTTAAAATAATCAGTTATGGATGGAAATTACCAGGATATTGCAATTATTCGAATGCTAATGAATTAATAATTATTATTAGAAGAAAATCCAAAATGAATGCTGTAATATTCACCCTGAAGACTTCTCCTACTGCAAATATTGACAACAGGGTTAACAGCAAGATGCAAATTCGATGAGCGCTACTATTCAAAAACTATTTGTCAGCCCGGGAATAATTTCCATCCAGCTGTTTACCCTGTTGTCAATATTTGCAGTTGCAGAAGTCTTCGGGGTGGATTACAGCATTTAATTTGGATTTTCGTTTATTGTTAAGATGATTATTAACAATTAGTTATATTTCATTAAGCAAGTTTCAATGAATTTTCATAATTAAGATGGAATATTTTGTTGATTATCAGTTGAAATACGATCTGGCAACAGAGAAAAGCGAGAAAGAGATAGCGCTATCCGCTTTGTGGACTGATAGACGAGGATAGCAATACCATTGCTAATCAAACACTGCCATTATAACATGGACCTCACTATTTATGAAGAGAATAAAATTTCATTTTGAACTTATCTTGGACTTTGTCACCTATAAATTTTAAAGAAAAATAGCACAAGGACTACCTCATTATTTCATCTTTCAATGTTATAACATTAGTGCCATTTGCATTGTGAATAAAATATAAAATGAATAATAAAAATAAAATTTTGAATTTCCTTCTTCGATTTTCTTCAGTCTTTTTCAGGCTCATTGGAATTCGTCTACTCCTTTCATATTTTCTCCCTCACGTCTTCTTTTCCCTTATCATTTTTTTCCCTTCCAGCTCTCTAACCTGCCCATCTCCTTAGTCGCGTGACATCCCTTCCAACCCAACAATAGGCCGAAGATTAATGACAGCAGCAGGGCACAGACTAGGATCTGTCGACGATGACAAAAACCCCTTGTAAGGTGGGCTATGCTATGCTCTTGTGGCCCTCTTAAGCCGGCCTGCAGTGTAGCCTTAACAAGGAGGGAGTGAGAGATGAAAGAGAACAAAGAAAAGAAGAAGAAGAATATGTTGACAGAGAAGGAAGTGTTGGTGGTTGTGTTGGAGGAGGAGGAGGAGGAGAAGGAGGAGGAGAAGAGGGAGAGGTAGAAGGAGGAGGAGAAGAAGGATGAGAAGGATGAGGAGAAGGAAGAGGAGAAAGAAGAAGGAGGAGGTGGAGGATAAGGAGGAGGAGAGGGAGGATGAGAAGGAGGAGGAGGAGAAGGAGGATTGATTGATTGATTGATTGATTGAGTACTTTATTTATGTAGATTACAATAATATATATACTGGCTTATACACTAATATACAATAGCTTACAATACAGCAAAATTATAGATGAATTTACATGATATAGACTAAGAGAATAATTATTGAACTGTTTATGATATGAAAAAGCAATTTGTAATATAATAACTATAGATAATTATATTGCTATGCATCTACATAAATTGGCGGAGCTTTGGACATATCAATGTCCATTCTTCGGAAAGAATATTAAATATATCATCCCCTCTAACTCTCTGCCAAGAGGTGTGAGAGGGGAAGAGGAGGAAGAAAAGGCGGAATATAAGGAGAATGATAAAAAGATTCTTAGGTGAAAGAGTAGGATAAAAATCTGGGAGAGTATGATGCTGATGATGAGATTCAGGAGAATAGATTAGAATAGGATGACTGCCTTCATTTTTGACCCAGGAGGGCGAAGTTAGGACGCGATCGGCCCTCTCTTACACTCAACCCTCAGAAGGGTTAGTGAAAGGGGAAGGAGTGGAAAAGGGGGAGAACAAGGGTGAGTGAGCAAAAGGAGGAGTAGGAGGCGAAAATCAGGGCAAAGGGAAAAGAAGGAAGTGTATGAAAACAACGATGATAATCAGATAAATGAGGAGAGAGAAAACAGTGATAATAGGGAGGAGGAGAAGGAGGAAGGAGGATGATGAAGAGGTGGTGGAGGAGAAGAAGTGGGAATATGATGAGAAATGAGGGTAAGCCTAGTATGAACACGTGGGAGAGTTTGCCAAAAGACGTTGGTTTATATTCCAAATTTTGAGCCCTTTTTTTTCAACCACTGTAGCCGATTACTGTCGACTACTATCATAGCCACCTCTAATACAAGGCCGCGGCCTACGATATTGCAACGTCGCAGTGTAGGCCTAGAATCTAATACATGATTGGTGAAAAAGATTTTGAAAAATAACAGCTGATCTCTTTCACCAATCATGTATTAGATTCTAGGCCTACGCTGCGACGTTGCAATATCGTAGGCCGCGGCCTTGTATTAGATGTGTCTATGCTACTATCCACTATTACTGGTTCGGTCAGTTGATAGTGTAAAGGTGCGTACAGAAATACGCGCCTCCAGCCCGCTCTGCGCACGCACCGCCCTCGTTCCGCCATCGCACCGCAATTGCTCCGCCCCCGCACTGCATTCGCACCGATCATGAACGTTACAGGAGATGTTAGCTCTTCTCGCGTTCCACTGTTGCTCCCCGGTCGATCATCAATCGATTTGCTCGAGTGACGTTCGGTTGCGGAGCAGAGCGAAAGTCTGTACGCACCTTGAGATTGGCAGAGTTCGAGAGACTTCCAGCATCATATAGTTTCACGAAGAAGGAGTACCAGGACTATAAGCTTGAGTTTACATTGAAAATTAGAACTTGAACGCCCTATACCATGGGATATCTACTTGTGCTATTTTTCCTCTATGATAGTATTAAGAAATAGTGTTAGTATTGAAGATAGTTAGTTATTCCATAGATAGGCAATTTCCACACAGAAAAAACTAAACAAGTGGAGAACACATTATAAGAATATTT
Source organism: Nilaparvata lugens (assembly GCF_014356525.2). Lineage (NCBI taxonomy): Eukaryota > Metazoa > Arthropoda > Insecta > Hemiptera > Delphacidae > Nilaparvata > Nilaparvata lugens. The sequence goes on along the minus strand of NW_024093579.1, from coordinate 2,588 downwards.
TGTAACTAACTATTGTGCGCACCTCGGGAGGAAAACTGTTCCAACTCAAAAAAGTCGTTTATTCAGGAGAGCAGTTTTTAAGTTTTCATAGGTATTCAAACTTGATTTTCTGCTCTTAAGGTGCGTACAGATTTACGCGCCGCGAACATGATCAATTCACTTTAAATCAGCTGATGCCAAGCTTTTAATATCTATACCTTATACCGTTTCTGTAAAAATACAGATATAGTCAGCTGATTAAAAGTGAATTGCTCATGTTCGTGGCGCGTATATCTGTACGCACCTTTAGAATCACTCAATTTCTCTGATTCCAACTGTTTCAGTTTACTTATTACTTCTTAAAAGTGGCCTGTATTTATGTTTTTATTCATAATATGGCTGAATTTGAATGGAAGACTGTTCTAATCGAAATGGCATAGTGTTCCTTTAAATGATTGCATCGGTTTCCAAATAGGAGTACCGAACATTCAGTGATATATACTTGTAGAATAATTGGAACGAGTTTTGACTTGGAACAGTCTTCCACCGAATAAAGTACATAGAAACCAACTAAAATACACCCTTTGCTCAAAATTGACAATTTTCGAGTTGGAACAGTCTTCCTCCCAAGGTTCGGTATGTAATATTGTAATTTATCTAATATGTTTGTAATTGATGTTGTAATAATTTTAGTTTTTTTGGGAAATAAACATTTATTCATTCATTTAATTTCCAATAGTATTACAGTATAGTGAGGATTTTTAAACGATACATCGATGTATGCTCAGTTGTTGTGGATATGTGAATAATTTTATACAGTAGAACTTCAATTATCCGAACTCCGACTATCCAAATCGCCGATTATCCAAATCACTTTCAGAAAAAAAATTGTCCAAAAAGAGTCCAAGTGCGCTATCATTCTTCCCCCGCGAAGCCAGTGTTTTCGAGTTCGCTCACTATTGCGTGACCTGGCTGCCCGAAAACGGATGAAGGCCGCAAAACAGCTCACATTGAAGGAGATGTTTTTAATAGTATATTTCGCGGCTAGAGCAGAAAATGAGATTTTTCCGGCTCGAAATCGGTTTTCAAGTCCGAGGCCGTAGGCCGAGGACTAGAAAAGATTGAGAGCCGGAAAAACATTTTGGCCCGTGGTGCGAACGCTATTTTTGCCACACACAAAATAAACAATATAAATATGAGAAATAGTGTTCATAAGCACTTCCGAAAGCAGAAGTGGAAGGTGATACCTCTAGCAAATCTGAGGTAATCTGAATATCAAGAAATTGTCCAAGTATTTTTATTTTTTATTTCGATTTGTTTGAATTACCTAAAAGATGATGTTCAATTATAAGGGAGGTTGAGTTTATACTTTTTTATTCTTTCAGATGACAATAATATTATATTATTATGAATGTTTTAATTATTGATTAATGAACACAAATGATGAAAAGGTTTTCGATCAGCTGTTTTTTGATCACCTTTCTTAGTTCCATGTTAGCGGCTGGAAAGGGTACTCTTTCCGGCCTATGCCGGAAAGAAACCTGTTCTGACGTCAGACGAGAGTCGTCTGCAAACAATGTCTTTCAGATCTACGTAGGGACTGGAAAACAGCTGCTTTCTGTGCAGGGTGGCGAAAAACAATGATTTTTATTCCTAAACTTGTACATAAGTACATTTTACTCATATTTAGAAAATATCATGTTTCTTTCATTTAATTCAATAAAGAAATAGTGCAATATCAAAACGAAGCTTTTTTCTCTCCAATGGCAATTTAAGAAAAAACTCCGATTATCCGAATAGGTCCCGGTCCCCATTAATTCGGATAATTGAAGTTCTACTGTATTTCAACGAAATGACGTCACATTATGTAGCTCACTTACAAATCATAGTTGATACTATGTAAACTTCATGTGTAAGATAAAGATTCTTCAAGGATAAAACTCAAACCTGGTTTTCAGGTAGCCTACATTCCTTGAATGGCCAATAACAATTAAAGAGAGTGCTGAGCTCAGAACACTTGAAATGCAACGTCTGCAGTCTGCAGTGAACACGTCGCTACAAAGAAATCAAACATTTATGAGGCTGGCAGTCACTACACAACACAACAACAACGCTAACAAAATAAACCAACCAACGTGACTACGATCCCACGCAGAGAGTGAGAGAGAGATAGGGTGAGCGATAGAGAGAGAGTGAGAGAACGAGTGAGAGAGAGAGTGAGAGAGAGAGAGTGAGTGAGTGTGAGTGAGTGTGAGAGAGGGAGAGAGAGAGAGAGAGAGAGAGAGAGAGTGAGTGTGAGAGAGGGAGAGAGAGAGAGGAAGAAAGAGTGAGTAATGAGTGAGAAGGAAGATTAAGGAGAGTAAGGAGAGTGAAGAGAGAGAGAAAGATTGATTGATTGATTGATTGATTGATTTGCTGCCTTTATTAAAGAACCTGGGAGGGCGAAGTTAGGGCGCAGCCTGCCCTCTCTTACACTTAACCCCTCCAATACAATTCTAAGTAAAACTAAAACACTGTACAACAAAGAAGTCTTCAATTCATATAACTTCACTTCATAGAAGTCTTCATTGGGATGAAAATCAGGCAGAGAATCGAAGTGGGCACGAGCT
>NW_024093578.1:0-13471 GCF_014356525.2 Nilaparvata lugens | reverse complement strand
ATGAATTAATATAATAAATTCATTTTATTGTTATGATTGAGTTGAATGTTACATTGATTACTTAATAGACAAGGATAGCAACACCAATGCTCATCAAATACTGCATTATAACGTGGACTCACTTCAGGCAAATACGCTTTATCAGGCAAATACACGACGATACAATCGTGGTTTTAAGAGTGAATAATATGTTCTTACTGATCACAGATAATTGTGTAGGGGCACAACGCGACATGGCTGCACAGGCTCCCGACACACGGGGCACCGCTGTTCAGTGTGTAGCCACTCGATGAGGCAGTGCCAGCAGAACAGGTGGCCGCACGGCGTCACACTGGAGCTGTGCCGCTCCTCCAAGCACAGCGGACACGAGTCGCGCAGCGGCCGAACCACTTTCGAATGCGTCGGCTGGGTGCGCGCGCGCAACTCGTCCGCCGACAGTTGTGCAAAGTTGATCGACTCGGTGGCGCCCGACAGCGCCGCGTACACCAGCGTAACAACGCTCAGAATCTTGAAGCCGTACAACGATTTCCGATCCTTCAGCCATTGTCGAACAAGAACCTGCAAAACAAAACACAACGCTTAATGATGATTTATGATAATGCATTCAATTCCATCCAATCTATTAATTTTTTTATTATTTTATTCAAGTATATGTTGGAGTGATTATGTTTATTTAATTAAATGTTCGATGATTTTCATTTATAAAGAGTTTGTGATATGTCTTGAATATTCTAATTGGCAATAAATGGAATTGAAATTGAATTGAAATTATTGCCCAATAATAGATACAATTTACAATATCAGGTTCAATATGTTTTACAATGATTGATTGAATATTTTTGCACAAAGGCTCTACCAGCCTATTATATGGAAAACCATAGTTTACTATGATGTTGCTATCCTTGACTATCATTCAACAAAGCAGATGGTGCTATCTCTTTCACGCTTTGCGATGTTGCCACATCGTATCAACAATGTAGCAATTCATCTAATTGATAAAATATTTAATCTCATCGTGAAATTTTATTATTAGGCTACATCTTGAAAAATATATTTTCTTGACAAATAAAATATGATTAACTATTTTCAACAATAATGAACAGTTAAATTCATCAGATATACTTGTATCAGCTGTTTGGGTGGCAAGGCTGAGATCTGGTAAACCTTTTCTCCTATCTTCCTACACTGCCATTATAACGTGGACCTCACTATAGGTATTTTACCTCCTTTCTTCCTTTTCACCACAACCCACCATTAAGCCTGTTTTTGTAAATTCTTTTATTTCTATTTTGCATATTGATTTATATGTGTATCTCGTATTGATTTGAATAAAATTATGGATTGATTTATTATTGTGGTAGAGTGGAATGTCACATTTATTTATTTAATCAATTAACATAACACAACTTGCAGAAAAATACGAAAGGCTTAAGCCCAAAACGTCCCAAAAATAGTTTATACCACAGTCCAAATGTAGCTTAGTTATGTTTTACTATCACATTTTTTCAATTACCTACTAACTGCAATTTACAATCCAATACTAACAAACAAGAAACACAGATTATTAAATTTAAACATATTTTCAAAATGAGAAAAATCAAATACAAATTAATGCCATTGTACCCTTTTTTAAAGGAAACTTTTTCATAAAAAATACAATAACAACTAGTTCCGGTATTTCTAATCCATTTTTAAGTTTCTCTTGAAATAAAATATTGATTATTACTAATAAAAAAATTATATCTTCAAATAACTTCTTTTTTTAATAAAAAAGAAAGTTATTGAGGATATTATTTTGTTTATTAGAAATAATTCAATATTTTATTTTAAGAAAAACTTCAAAATGGATTGAGCATATCGAAGCTAGTTATTGTATTTTATACAAAGTTTTTCAAAATAGGGTGCTATGGAATCATTTTTCATATAAGTAGCACTAATGAATACGTTATTAAACAATAACAAACTATTGAAAAAGTCCAAACAGAGTAATTGTTTCAGGTATCCATCGTCTCATTTACGTTCATAATAAATGTCTCTAGTTCTGCTGTTTAAAATTTCAAAAACTGAGATTAAAGAATGTCCATTTCACTGACTTGAATAAAATAGTTTCAATAATTCTGTAGGTTGACTATAAGTTGAGGATAATTTATAAGCAGTCTTCAGGTTGGAGTCGTCGCCGTCATGCGAATACAGTTGGTGCACAAGGTTAGGTAGGCCTAGTTGATAAGTTGAGGACATTTATGACGAATCTCATTAAAAAAATAGAATGGACATTGCTGCCTCAAGCTGTGTTATCTCTAGATGTAAATTGCACTCAGTGGATTTGTTTTGGTGAGATGGAAATTCAACATTTAACCTGTCGTAGCTCATTATAGTTTTTGTTCAGCGCTGTGAGGTGCTCAATAAATAATAATATGATGCATCCAGGTTATAAGCTAATGCCGATGCATCCAGTTTAAACAACATTGCCTCATGTTTAATCCATTGTTTACATTCTAAGAACAACCCATGTTTTTTGAAAATTTTAGAATTTGAAAATAGTTTGTCTTTTACTAGGCCAGAGATAGGCTCATTTCTCAAAGGCATATCTGATAAGAGTGTAGTAGAATTAAAGCAAGACGACCACTGACTTGAATGAATTATATAGTATTTATAGAATAATTATAAGATCGTAGAGAGCAGTGCAAGTAGGGTGAGTTTGAATGGTAGTGTTAGTCATATTAGTTTGTTATCTCTTATGATAGGAGGTGAAGTGCACTTACATATTGTATTCCAGTAAGTCGTTTTGAAAACTGGCCATAGAAGCCAGACCAGTAGAATACAGCTTTATGCAGTCTCTCCAAAATTGGAATGAATAGTTTCAGCCAGGTTATGACTCTTAAAATGTGCAGCTGAGCTTCCGGTCTGAGTTCGCCATCGTTTTTCAAACAATCGCTGTTTTCAAATTTTTGTAGAGCTGATAAGACTAGCTTCTGTCCAAAGCTGCTTAGGAGAACCATTAGAATTCTCATCTGAAAAAGGCATTTTATAATGGAGCAACATACAATAAGAAGATATGATATATGAATATTTATAATGCAATGAATAAAGAGAGAATCATTTCAAATATCCGTGTTATTAATTTCAAATGCATATTCTTGTTTTGCACTAATTTTCAATTCAACAAATCTGCAGAATACAAAAGTGAACATGGATTCGAACTTGCAAATAATAGATAGCTGAGTATTACAAATATCCAACACTTCTCAATACAGTGAATGGATAGATTCTTCTACCTAGGAATATACGGACATGAAACTGACAATTATGCATGAGTAATTTGATACATAATGCATGGGTTTAGTAAACTGAGAGATTGAAATTAATGCCATACAGCCGGAATAGTGAAGAATATTTTTAAAAATTGATAGTACTGGTTAAGTGATAAATATCCCACAATTTATTGTATTCAGTATTTGTTTCTCACATCATATGAACGAGAAGATACTACCTATAACACAAGACCAACCATTTTCCTCTACATTGATTCAAACCACGTGGTTAACTTGTCTTAGTTGATCAGTTTCTTCTTAGAAACTACTAACAATTGTTTAATAACTAATAACTTGAAAAATTTCAAAACAAAACCTTTGTAGCCCTATAAAAGTAGATCAGTTCTTATTAATTTATTCATTGGGAAGCTACATTCAAGATTTTAACAGAGATTTAGTAAATTCCTATAGCTGGAAACTCTAGAATTTCATCAAGTTTCATTGAAAATTGGTCAATCGAAAAATAAATTACTACTGTGGTATTTCAGTGACTAATTGTAGAGCCTAGCTAAAAGTTGCTTCCATGTGGTTCGCAGCCCACCTATATCTGTAGGTCTTCTCACTTCTACCTACCTCGCACTCATCCCTCATCATCATCCGTCTCTTTACATGCGCGCAAGCCTAGAGCTTATGTGGGCATCACCCTTAACAAAGATAAATGAATAAAGCCATTTTCACTTTGAATCTTTCTTCAATGTATACATGGATGTGTGTTTCCTTTCTCTCTTAATAGATAAAACTGTATCATGATTTAACAATGATTGGATGCTTTCAAAAATACTCAGAATAAGATTGAGAATTACAATTATTATTATAAGTTTTATTTAGTAGTGAACTGAAGCTCGAAGAGCATTGATTCGTTTTTTCAATAGTTAAATTAAAACAACATTTGAAAATAATTTGTTCTGAAATACACCAATATTGTTAAAAATGTGTCAATTGAGGTACAGCTTACTGTGTAAGTGAACTGGGCCAACTTACCTTCAATGCCGGTATGTTTGAATTATCGGAATCGAACTGAAGGATTCCTGTGTATTCCTCGCCCAGAGTTTGTAGACCACTCAGAGTTGTTGAACCGAAATATATTAGATTACTTAGAGCACTCAAAGAGTTTCTGTACTTGATCAATGCTTTATTACCTGTGAAAATAGAAAATTCCAATAATTGAAACAAAAGAGAAGAAGCAGGTGCTACAGTAACATGACGACCACTATCAACATTATTTATTTATTTATTTATTTATTCATAGACAATGGATACAATCCAGGTGTAAACGACAGGCATTCGTTCAAAACTATTTCAACCTTAATTCAAAATAAACAGTCCACAGGTTCATGGATCATGATTTGATTTACACACAGTTCAAAAAAGTTGTAAGTGAGAATGGAATTCTTTCGAATTATAGAATAACATTCCCACTCATTATTATGATTCTTCTACTGAATAATTTCAGGTGATATTGGTAGAGTAAAACATTAAATAAATGAATGGAACATCACTTTTTGTTTTCTATTTAATGAGAATGAACATCAATTTTACCTGAAGAGGCCATAAATCCTTATACATTAAAAGACTACTAAAAATAATAACAGACACTGAGAGGAATCAAGTTTCGGTCACACCTCTTATGCAGCGTTCCTACACATGTCCGTTTTTTGTGGTGAAGGGGTGGCGGTGGAGGAACAGATCATACAACGAACATGTGTGGCATTCTAGGCCGTTGACACCCGTTATCGGATTGCAATAGAATCGGGATGCTGTATGATGAGTGTAGTTCCAGCTTATCAGGGAAATTTACAAACGGCTTCAGACAAAAGAAAAGTTTGTTTTATACAGCTATACAAGCTCAAACCAGTAACAATTAAAAACTGCAATTTTGGGAAAACAGCTGGGAATCTCGTAATATGAATTATAAAATAGCAAAGTCGTTTTTCAAACACATACCTAGTTTATCGAAATTTTAGATCGTATGTCTCATACAACACTACATGTCCCTACGACATTCGCTTTAATATGCATTCCACTTGAATTTTTATCAACATGTTCAATATGCTTATTAATGTAGAATAGATTGAAAAGGAAAAACTAATTGTGTAGGCTTACTTCAAGTTATTACCTTACCTCCAACTTGGATATTCTACTTCAAGTTGGAGGTAAGGTAATAACTTGAAGTAAGCCTACACAATTTAGTTTTTCCTTTTCAATCTATTCTACATTAATAAGCATATTGAACATGTTGATAAAAATTCAAGTGGAATGCATATTAAAGCGAATGTCGTAGGGACATGTAGTGTTGTATGAGACATAACGATCTAAAATTTCGATAAACTAGGTATGTGTTTGAAAAACGACTTTGCTATTTTATAATTCATATTACGAGATTCCCAGCTGTTTTCCCAAAATTGCAGTTTTTAATTGTTACTGGTTTGAGCTTGTATAGCTGTATAAAACAAACTTTTCTTTTGTCTGAAGCCGTTTGTAAATTTCCCTGATAAGCTGGAACTACACTCATCATACAGCATCCCGATTCTATTGCAATCCGATAACGGGTGTCAACGGCCTAGAATGCCACACATGTTCGTTGTATGATCTGTTCCTCCACCGCCACCCCTTCACCACAAAAAACGGACATGTGTAGGAACGCTGCATAAGAGGTGTGACCGAAACTTGATTCCTCTCAGTGTCTGTTATTATTTTTTAGTAGTCTTTTAATGTATAAGGATTTATGGCCTCTTCAGGTAAAATTGATGTTTCATTCTCATTAAATAGAAAACAAAAAGTGATGTTCCATTCATTTATTTAATGTTTTACTCTACCAATATCACCTGAAATTATTCAGTAGAAGAATCATAATAATGAGTGGGAATGTTATTCTATAATTCGAAAGAATTCCATTCTCACTTACAACTTTTTTGAACTTGTGTGTAATCAAATCATGATCCATGAACCTGTGGACTGTTTATTTTGAATTAAGGTTGAAATAGTTTTGAACGAATGCCTGTCGTTTACACCTGGATTGTATCCATTGTCTATGAATAAATAAATAAATAAATAAATAATGTTGATAGTGGTCGTCATGTTACTGTAGCACCTGCTTCTTCTCTTTGTGTTTCAATTATTGGAATTTTCTATTTTCACAGGTAATAAAGCATTGATCAAGTACAGAAACTCTTTGAGTGCTCTAAGTAATCTAATATATTTCGGTTCAACAACTCTGAGTGGTCTACAAACTCTGGGCGAGGCTTACATATGGCTTTTTTGACCCAAGGTAAGTTTTCAAATAGGTAGTTGGTTGAATGGTTTTTACCCAGGGTAACCTTTAAAGACAAATTGTAATGCATCGAAATGATCATTTTGTTGAAATAATAATATTATATAAACAAATAGCTCAATTTAGAAAAATCAAAGCAATAGTACAGAGTTGGTCAATCAACAAGGAAAAAGATAGCATAGGAATAATTATTACGAACAATTTCAAATAACTGAAACAATAACTTATCTAGTAACAACAATTTGAATCCTTCTTCATTACATGGCTCGCAATAATAAAGAAGTTTGATTGTATCCCTTAAATTATTTCCTTATCCTAACAACTTCTCACGAACCTTAATGAATTGATCACCCTCTTAGTGTGGTATTGAATGCATGCCTTGGCAAAGGATATATCTCCACAGCCCTAAAACTGGCTAGAACAGTGCCTATCTTCAAAAAGGGTGACCGTACAGCCCTGAAAAGTTACAGGCCAATTTCTATTATTCGCACTGACCAAGATCTTTGAAGCCTTTATGAAGATAGAGTAATGGACCACTTTGAGAGCAATAACCTATTTTCATTGTGCAGCATGGATTCAGGCGCGGTAAATCGACAATCACAGCTGTTTCCAAGCTGGTAGGTGACATCCTAGATTCTTTTGAAGAGGGGGACAAATTAGCACTGGCTCTGGCAGACCTGAGTAAGGCGTTTGAGAGTGTCCCGCATGATATTCTGCTGGAGAAACTTGCAGCATGTGGAGTCGTAGGTCGGGTCCTTGCCACGCTTGGATCCTACCTGGCAGACAGAAGGCAGATCCTTTCGCTGGAGGGAGCTAACTCAGGTCCACTACACGTTCATCATGCGGTGCCACAAGGATCAGGGATTAGACCCCTCCTTTTTCTGATTATGGCCAATGACATTGGTTTGCTGGGAAACATCATACTGTTTGCTGACGACACCACAATCTTTGCCAGAGGGAAACACCAGTGTTGGCACAGAGGGCGGCAGCAGATATTTTTGGACTGGCCAAACAGTGGTTCACTAATAATAAGCTGAGTCTTAACGATGACAAGACACAAGAGACTACCTGTAGCCTTAGAACAAACCAGCTCATCAATCGGACTGAGGTCAAGCTACTAGGATTTACACTGGATTCAAGACTCACCTGGGGTAGCCACACTAACAAGCTTTTCCTGAAGCTATCCAGGATAATATTTCTACTCAGGCGTCTAAAGCCTCTATTTCTAGGAAGCGTCTTATAAAGTGTACTTTGCCTTGATCCACTGCCATATATTTATGCAGATGTGCGGACATGCACCAGGATGTAATGATGTACTTCTTCAACAGAGAAAGGCAGCATTTCTCGCAGCATTGATCGCTGCCATCTTGATAAATTAGTGTTTTTTCTGACTTTCATTGTGAAATGACGCCATCGATCCCACAAGTGTGGGTAATGGATGAAGAAGAAGGTATAAGGTATAAGGCATTTAGAATTTTAGATTCAGTAGGATATGTTTATCACTGTCGGCCGATCTTCATAAGACTAGGTATCTATACGGTGTTCAACCAGTACATTCTGCTCTCCTTGCTACACATAACAAGTCATCAATCAATGACAAGAAGAGCCGATGAGCATTCTTATAATACGAGAGGAAAAGCTAAAATTGATGTACCCTTCTGCAGATTGACAAGAAGAGAGACTGTTCCCCTGTAGGCCTACTGGCACAGAAGATCTTCAACGCGCTGCCAGACATGGTGAGGGATCTGGATGAAAGAAGTTTTGATGCAAGGATTAAAGCCTGGCTGCATGGGGTGCCATTCTACTCTGTGACTGAATACTTTGAGGCCGACAAGTCTTCAACTTGATTCGATTTTTCTGTTGACTCAATCTCGATCACTTCAAAAGTGACACACTTATAGGCGATGAAGTATGAATACTTTTAAATATCAGTTATTTCGGTTGTAACCAACCTGAACAAGTTGTTATCAATAAAGTTTTGAAGTTAAAATTATTAGTTGATTTTAGTTTACTATTAAGTTATTTGATTACTATTAGAAGTTGTTAACTCTAGTTAATTCAATTTTTTATATTAGTTTACTAATTCAGATTAATCTAACATTAGTTTAACAAGTAGGCTATTACATTTTGGATTATTTGTTATTGTCATGCTGAGCTAAATTTGATTTCTGTAGGATTAATTAGTGCGAAATAAATTTGATTATTTCTAATCAATTTCTTACCTTCACAAGTTTTATCGCGGTTCAAATCTACATGCTGGTACTTGGGACGACTTGATAAATTCTGTTTTCACCATTCTACCTATTTCTGTCGACTACTTCAAAAGCAATATATGAAGAAAGGTTTTAAAAGGATGAAGGCTCAGGTTGGTGTCAAAGTTTACAGGCCACACTACTACACCAGATTGATTTCAATTCCCTGCATTCTATTTAAAATTGATAAAAGGGTACTAAAATTGTTATTATTATAAGCGCTTCAATCCGAAAGTAATAATTGGAAACCATATTCTTGTAGCTCTGAATATTTATTGATTAAATAGAAATTCCGAAAAAATTAAAATAGATTTGAACAGGAAAGGCACGTGCATTTTTCTAAAGTGCATTTGAATCATTTTAGAATAATTAAATTCTAATTTAAATTATAAAAATATTACCAGTTCTTTACTTACATCAAATCCAGTTTTTTTTTTTAATAAATAACTTTAGTTGAGTTTATACCTAAAAACATGCAATAATGACTAATTATCAATCACAAAACATCTTTGTCATCCTCTTGCACCTTTTTTCTGTTTGAGCTTGTTTGAGGTTTTTATTGGGTGGTATACAGTTGTTCGCACTAACAATTGTTCGCATCGCAATCTGTGCGCACTAACAGTTGTTCGCATCGCAATCTGTGCGCGCTTGCAGTTGTGCGCAAAATTTAGTAGTTTAGTGACGTAGGCGCTCTACCTGCCCTCTAACGGAATGTTATCATCAGAACTATGCAACTCTTTAGTTTATCACAATGGCATTGGCAACAAAAACTAGACGCATGTCGTATGGTGTTTATAGGTTATTTTATTTCTAGAGGCAAAAACGGTATCGATTTAGAGGTTAAGTTCAAGTTATAAATTTACAATATTACATTATTAATGCAAGTAAATTTCATTTACTGCATCATTACTGCAGATTCACTTTAGGAAAGTAAATAGCAATTTCTCAAGTAGAAAAGTGTTAAGCTTATCTATGTTAAAAGCTGAAATGGTACAATTTTGTATCACTAAAATACTAGGTAGGCTATTACAAATATTTGTTATAAAATCTAAGATGATAAAACATCACTTTCATTAAAAATGCACTGTACTACACAACTCAAGTCGAGGCTCGACTCAGTCTCACAGTCGTGACGAGGTCACGGAGTCTAGAATCGACTGGTCTGAGTCTGAGCCACATCTCACACTTACGCGACTCAGATCGAGAAGTGACTGCGACTCAAGAGACTAGAGTCGACGCAGCATGTGTTTTCAAATGGTGACAGTCGTGGAGACTACTGCTACCGTGTCACCACTCAGACCAGTCGACTCTAGTCTCCGCGACTGTCACCATTTGAAAACACAATGCTCTCGACTAGAGTCGAGTCTCTTCTCGACCTGAGTCGCGTAAGTGTGAGTTGAGCCAAAATGTAAATCTTGCAAGATTGTATAGAAATACAATTTGGAATTTATTTTTATTGCAGGTTCGGACATGCATCCAACGAACGGGTCTCTTCTGTTCTCATCCAAGTTGGCTTCTTCTCTAGGACTAGTTCTGCCCAATCCGGCGCCAGACATTGAAATGACGCCAACCTCAGTCGCTCCTTCGCAGGATATGATCGTTGATTCCAATGTGTCAAGTGAAAAAGAAATTGGAACCTCAGAACCCAAAAAGAAGAAATACGCCAAGGAAGCATGGCCCAGGAAAAAACCAGTGCCGGCTCTGCTTGTTTGAAGTATTTCAAAGTATCTAATCAATTTGAAATATTTAATCCCAGGGACTGTTTAAAGGTGCGAACGACTTTCGCTCTGCTCCGCAATCGAGCGTCACTCGAGCAGATCGATTAATGATCGACCGGGGAGCAAGAGTGGAACGCGAGAGTGTAACAGTTCATGATCGGAGCGATTGCGGAGCGTGTTGGAGGCGCATATATCTGTATGCACCTTTATAGAAACTAAGTACTGTGTAATATAGGGAAAAGTCCACCACACACTAGACATGGGAATCTGTCACTTGATTCAACTGTACTAGTGAAGTCCACGTATATTGTAACATTTGTCGGCCAGTATATTTTGTCTGTGACGAAACGCTCTTGCATGGTACGAGACGCCTGAAAACCCCGTTGTAACGCGCATGCGCCGCGTGGTACCAGTGTAGACACCATTGTGTAAAGTACCTAGTTAGTTGCTACTTGCTTGTTGTAGTTATACATAGTTGTGTTATATCATTTTCAATTTTTCTCAACAATTCATTAAACTGGAATGACGTCATACGGAAATCGAAAAAAACTTTTCTTCATCATCCATTAGGTGCCTATATATGTCCAATACTCCCCTCAGTTTCCGTTTTCTTAGAGATTCGTGAATCCAATAGCGCCTCTGAGTTCCTCTATTCTCCTCTTCCTCGTCCAAATAATTGCAACCATTGCCAATTCTGTTAATGATAATCGCCTAATAGCCATTTATTTAAATAATTATGTGAACACTGATTAGAACACTATTTCACAACACCGCAAATACGTACATCTGTTCATCGCTACATTCTCTTGCTACTGACGCGTTCCCAACAACTTCTGACCGGGCATCATACGCGTACCATACGCGTAATGTACTTGCATAGAACGCTGTGATCCGTTGTAGTGGCATAGTTGTTATTTTACGTGCCTGGCATGGTCTGACACGGTCCGTGTCTGGTACGTTCTAGTGGGTACGAACCTTTAAGGGGCTCAGGGTTTACTTCAGACCTAAAAATCTCACCTCATAGAAAATAGAAAATGTAACTTATGTAAAGATATTGAACAAGAATGAATGATTGCAATAATAGTATAAAACTCTATAAAAAATATAACATGATTTTAGTGTTTATTTTTATAGAAAGAGTAAAAATGAAAAATACATGCATATTTTCTAATTCATACAAAAATAATTCTATACTTGAATTGAAGATTTCATACATCATCGTCACCATTGTAAGATTTTCATTCTAAGTTTCGTTCTCAAAAGAGCGTGTCAGGACACAATAGGCTTCTTTCATTTTCAATCGGTTTTTCTCCTGCAAAACACGAAAGAAGTTCAATATTTAGAAAGCACTTGAAACCTATTGTCAAGTATGGTTTACAATCTGAGAATAGGGCAGCACGGTAGGTCCTATCGTTTTGAAAGTTTATCATGACTTCAGTTATTATGTAATAAATCAACTTTTAAACAAAAGTTGATAAGTATAACGTTCTGATATTTCCAGTAATAATTCCCAATTACAACACTTGTTAGGTCAACCTCTATCCATAGCCCAAATATCAAGCAAATCTGGGAGATTTGCATTTTTCATGAGATCCATGAATAAAACACCTTGAATTTTTGCAAAAATGGTCAGAAATAAAAATAGCTTAAACTCTGAGGAATGATAGTACTTGACGAGAAGAACAATATAATGTCATCAAATTGGCGAAATTCACTTCTATTCTTGAGTTATAAGCATTTGAAGATGAGTGATTTCTGTGATCTGTGAGTAGAGGAAACATTTTATGTTACAGTGAATAACTTACCCTGTATTGTAGTCTCATATTATAGCACGACACTTGTTAGATCAACCTCTATCCATAGCCCGAATATCAAGCGAATCTGGAGATTTGATTAATTACTGAAAACTTAATATTTCTTAACAGTCAAAATAGTTATTTGTACCCAACAATAATTAAAATGCAATGGAAAATTTCCATAGGAATTTGTGTGCATAAGAATGACTAGTAACTTACATCCATCTCAGACACAATAAATTATTGAAAAACGAATTATGTTTATTATACAGGGTGATTCATAATTATGGTAAAATAATTTAATACGTGATAGTAGAGGTAAAAATAAGAAAAAAGTTCTTATAAACATATATCCATAAACGCTTCATTAGCGAGCTATACAGGCTGAAAGATTTCGCCCAGAATTCAGTTCAGAAAACAGCAAATTTTTGTGGTGTAATGTACTACATAAGAATACATTTTATTCAACTTTTATTTAAATTTAGTCACACAGACATCTTTTTCAGAATTAATTCTCTACAATTTTATTGCGAAAAAATATTTGTTTACTGGTCATTAAAGAAAGTTATTGGGCATCAAACGTAGAAGTCTGGTTTTTCTACTAGATGTTTTGCATATTTCAACTTTTTTCAAAAAACTACTCACACTACAGCTTTCAGACTAGTTTTATTCAATTTTTCAGATATTTCTCCATAGAATCCAGCATAAGTTTTTCAAAAACTAGTCCCCAAACAATTCAGCATCGTGTATTTCACCAGAAGAACTGAATTCCGGCGAAATCTTTCCACACCTGTATAGCTCGCTAATGAAGCGTTTATGGATATATGTTTATAAGAACTTTTTTCTTATTTCTACCTCTACTATCACGTATTAAAATATTTTACCATAATTATGAATCACCCTGTATAATGTACTTTCACGACTAGGCTATTATCTTCACCACTTAATCAAATATTTTCCAACAAAAGTTTAATATATTACTGTACTCACAAAAAAAACAATATACTGCAAATCGTCTTCAGCACTTCCACTCCCGTTTTCAAGAATTTTATCACAGTTTCTGTTGAAATCTACAACTATGTCAACACTTTTCAAGAAATCCCTGGAAAATAGAAATGATTGT
>NW_024093577.1:0-13251 GCF_014356525.2 Nilaparvata lugens | reverse complement strand
AACTATGTCAACACTTTTCAAGAATCCCTGGAAAATAGAAATGATTGTTAGGTTTTCAGAATACGTTTTCCTCGCATCAAACTATTTCTCTAGACCTCATATCATTGCTTCCAGTACAATGAACTTAATTATTTTTGTATTCAGATAAAAATATATATCATAAATATTATAATATTAATATTAGCAAGATTATGATGGTGGTATTGGATTCTTACGGTATGATGCTTAGTATAATTTATGGATGAAGAGCTAAGAAGCATAAAACACTCTGAACCATAGTTTTTGGTTTAGTCTTCAACAAAGTTTATCTTGAAAATTAAACAGAATAGTTATTTGTGCAACTAGTGCGCAAAGTGACAGTTTGCTGCACCGAAAGAAACGTTCACGCCCGAGCCGTAGGCGAGGGCGGAATGGTTTCTTGAGTGCAGCAGAGAACTTTGCGCACGTATTTCACATTAAGTTTTTCCTACAGTTACCATTGGATATGAAAAGTGGGTAATTATGGGTAAAATTGCCTGAAATCCATCAAATGTTTTTCTGTGTAATATTATCATTGATAAAAACCTTAACTTATTGTCAAATAGAATAAAAATGTTGTCCTTGGTTATAATATATAATAGTAATAATTAGCGCGTTGTGCTTGGTTGCACCTCTGCTCACTATAGCAGCCCAGTCACTGTTACCAACTTCATTTTGATTTTGCTGCACTGTTGCTCCATATAACCTACTTAGTATTTTGCGTTGCCATGTTGCAAATCTGGAGTGCAGAAAAATTTTTCCCGCACTAGAGCGGAAAAGTGATTCTTTGCGTTCTGTAATCAGTGCAGCAATGGCCACTTTTCAACGTAACTGTAGGAAAAAATAATTACTGAAGCCCTGCCAATTCCTATGAATCTCTGACATGCTGGACAGGAGATGAATTTCATTGTTTCTTATGGCAGCGGTCACATATAGGCAGACTAGCCGAATGAACACTACAATAAGAAACTATTGTATTCTACTTCTGCTGAGCAGAGCTGAAATTCATTGAAAAGAAAGTTTTTCTTTCTAACATTTGCTATCGAAGCATTTGATATTAATTAATGAGATATAGAAGGTCTGTTGAGTATTAAATTATTGTACCTTTATTAAATTATTGTACCTTTTTCAATTTTTAACCTTCCGGTAAACGCGCCCTACTCAATCACACGAGCAGTCGCGTGTTGTATTTTGTACAACATCCAATTTTCCAAGTGTTATGTACTCTGTTTACTGTCAAAACATATTAATTAATTGTATAATTACTTTTTCCATCTTCTTGGATTATTTTACGACTATGAACATTTGGATGATTACTATTTCATAGCACAATAAGGTACATGAAGCAAAGCTATAAATTCTGTATTATTGGTTCGTTTACAATCCCCGTATACAGTATTTTCCTATCTTATGCACTGACGCGACTAAATGGCACCTAAAGACTGAACCAACGCAACTCAGTGGAGTGATGGGGGAAAGTTTTGGAATGCATAGGTGACTCATTCACTGACACCACCCCATTCAATAGTTTTGTGCAGCAAAAAACTGACACTGTTGTACTTTTTACAACAGCGCGACTGCCGGAAGGTTAAATTATTGTACCTTTTTTAATTTTTAATAGAGTTCAGAGTGTTTTGTATGATTGTATTGATTGATTATTCTATGTGTAATCAATGTTCTATTTGTTTCCTCCAGTATGCACAGCTTTTTGAACGAAATTTTTGAAAATTGTAAATTTTTTCTCGTGTTGTCAATCGCTTGCTTGTCCATGTTTTTATATTAATTAGTGGAAATAATATCGTAATCGTAGGAAACTTTAAAAAAATGTTAGTTATTACTTTTTCCAATATCTTCTATTTTTGCTACCAATTTAAATGTATAACTGAAATATATATTTAACAAATCGAGCACGCTTTACTAAGATGTTTGAATGGGAGACTCATGTATGAGATTGTAGACATAACTGAGACCAAGGTCTATAAATACCTTATTTATAGACCTTGACCGAGACATTTGTTGCGTAGAGCGCTCTAGTAGACTAATCTAGACTTCTAGACTAATCTACACTTAGGCTAGTTACACACACATCGATTTTTGGTCGTACGATATTTTACCGTCACTATGAATTCTATCAGATTAAACGGAACTTGGCAAACATCATATGTTTGAAATCATCTGTTCAATCCAATAGAATTTATAAGGACGGTAAAATATCGTACGACCAAAAATCGATGTGTATGTAACTAGCCTTATCTCTAGACTGGTCTACAGTCTACAGGAGATCTCGAAAGTGTCTCAGTTTGTATCGTTGTGATTAAACTATTCGAAATCTAGAAACAATTCAAATTTGCATTTAGAAATGGACTTATTGTGATTTTAGATCAAACCCTGCAGTATTAGACCTGGATATTATAGAATAATTGTCTTGAAATTTTACAATATATGTCTTGTCTTTTTGTCTATTAGATCAAATCTTTCAGATTATTATCAACTTTTTAGCAGGCTAAATGTGAACACCTCAATTCTGTAATGTCAATCATTAGTTAATCAATATGTTTATCAAGTATTGAGTTCCTGATGATCTATAAATGTGATTATTGATTGTTTCAATGCATTTTAATAAATCATAGTGGTTGAAAATGTGTTTTCTTATTTATCCTCAACATTTTTTACTTTTTCAATAGATAATTGATGGAGTTCTATTCATAAAGTGAAGTGTAAACATAACCTATTTTTGGACAATTTCTAACTAAATTTGGGAAAGGAACAGTTTTGGGCTTATAAGCCGTGGTACTTTCTATAAGTTGTGTAATTCTAATGATTAAAAAAAATAAAACTCAAATCTGGAATCTGATTTGCAAAATTCCTACCATTCATTAGATATGGCCGTTTGAAATTTGCAAATTTTATGTTTAAGCTGCATACTCACCCTGTACAGGAGCTGGGGTGCCAAATTTGGCTCCGATATTTTTCTCAGGTCAAGCTTTATCTATGGTGCAAATTTCAGCCAATCTGAGATACTTTTTGTTTCAGTGTTGCACGATTGTTAGACCATGGGTTTTCTCAATTTTTGTGAATAATAAAAATCGCTCAAACTTCGTGATCTTATGGTCTTGATGCGAGGAACACGAATCTGGAATCATATTTGCAAAATTCCTTACCGTTCAGGAGATATGCCCATTTGGAAATGTCATGTTTGCAGCTTCATAACTAACTCTGTAGAGTAGTTGGTGGTGCCAAAATTTGCAAGTTTGAGAGAATTTTATTTTTCACAAAAAATGAGAAAAAGCATGAACTAACCATCGTGAAACACACTGAAACAAAAGTATCACATATTTGGCTGAATTTTCACCGTAGATAAAGCTTGACCTGAGAAATGTCGGAGCCAAATTAGGCACCCCCAGCTAATAAATTATAGTCTACAGAGTGAGTTATGAAACTGCAAACATAAAATTTTCAAAAGGTCATATCTCCTGAACGGTAAGGAACTTTGCAAACCTGATACAGATTCGTGTTCCTCGCATCAAATAGCATAAGGTTACGAAGTTTGAGCGATTTTATTTTTCACTTAAAAATAAAAAACCATGGATCCATCGTGAAACACACTGAAACAAAAAGTATCTCAGATTTGCTGGAATTTGCACCATATATGAAGCATTACCTGAGAAATGTCGGAGCCAAATTTGGCACCCGCAGCTACTATACAGAGTGAGTTATGCGGCTTCAAACATAATATTCGCAAATATGCAAACGGCCATATCTAATGAACGATTAGGAATTTTGCAAATCGGATTCCAGATTCGGGTTCCTCGCATCAAAGAGCATAAGATCACGAAGTTGAGCAATTTTTATTTTTCACAAAAAATTGAGAAAAACCCATGGACTAACCATTAAACTAACCATCGTGCGGTTTTGGAAAAACAAAACGTTTATCAGATTTGGCTGATTTGCACCATAGATGGAGCTCTACTAGAGAAATGTCGGAGACAAATTTGGCTCCCCCAACTACTATACAGGGTGAGTTATGAAGCTACAAACATAACATTTGCAAATAATTCAATTGGTCATATCTAATGAATGGTAAGGAATTTTGCAAATCGGATTCCAGATTCGAGCTTCTCGCATCAAAGAGCATAAGGTCACGAAGTTTGAGAGAATTTTATTTTTCACAAAAAATTGAGAAAAACCATGGGACTAACCATCGTGCGTTTGAAAAACAAAAAGTTTCTCAGATTTGGCTGAAATGTGCACCATAGATAAAGCTTGACCTGAGAAATGTCGGAGCCAAATTTGGCACCCTCAGCCACTATACAGAGTGAGTTATGCAGCTTCAACATAAAGTTCGCAAATATTCAAACGGCCATATCTAATGAACGGTTAAGGAATTTTGCAAGTCGGATTCAGATTCGAGTTTCTCGCATCAAAGAGCATAAGGTCACGAAGTTGTGCGATTTTTATTTTTTTCACAAAAAATTGAGAAAAACATGACTAACCATCGTGCGTTTGAAAAACAAAAAATTTCTCAGATTTGGCTGAAATTTGCACCATAGATGGAGCTCTACCTGAGAATGTCGGAGCCAAATTTGGCACCACCACTACTATACAGAGGAGTTATGAAGCTACCAACATCAAATTTGCAATATTCAATTGGCCATATCTAATGAATGTTAAGGAATTTTGCAAATCGGATTCCAGATTCGAGTTTCTCGCATCAAAGAGCATAAGGTCATGAAGTTTGAGCGATTTTTATTTTTCACAAAAATTGAGAAAAACCATGGAAGTAGTTTATCTGAGAAAAAATATGGATCGTGAAACACACTGAAACAAAAAGTATCTCAGATTTGGCTGAAATTTCACCATAGATGGAGCTCTACCTGAGAAATGTCGGAGCCAAATTAGGCACCCCAGCCACTATACAGATTAGTTATGCAGGTTCAAACATAAAATTCCGCAAATATTCAAACGGCCATATCTAATGAACGGTAAGGAATTTTGCAAATCGGATTCCAGATTCGAGCTTCTCGCATCAAAGAGCATAAGGTCACGAAGTTTGAGCGATTTTTATTTTTCACAGAAAAAATTTCTTACAGTTCATTGAATATGTCTGTTAGAAAAGTTGCAAATCTCATGTTTGAAACTGCATAACTAACCCTGAATGGTGGCTGAGTCCAAAATTTGGCTCTGACATTTCTCTGAAAGGGCTTCATCTATGGTGCGAGTTTCACCCAAAACTGTGATACTTTTTTCTTCGAAGTTGCTTTCCATGACGAAACACTATATAATAACTTTGTTGAAGTTCTGACACTGTGTTACTAGTAAATACGGTATTTGATAAAACACTTACTTTTTTTAAAAAAAAAACATGAAAAAAGTAAGTGTTTTATCAAATATTCACTAGTAACACAGTGTCAGAACTTCAACAAAGTTACTTTTTTCTTATTGTTTCAAAACACACGATGTCCATGGTTAGTTAGTCCATGGGTTTTCTCAATTTTTTGTGAAAAATAAAATTCTCTCAAACTTCGTGACCTTATGCTCTTTGATGCGAGAAACTCAAATCTGGAATCCGATTTGCAAAATTCCTTACCATTCATTAGATATGGCCGTTTGAAAATTTGCAAATTTTATGTTTGAAGCTGCATAACTCACTCTGTACAGGAGATGGGGTTGCCAAATTGACTCCGAGATTTCTCAGGTCAAGCTTTATCTATGGTGCAAAATTACAGCAAGATCTGAGATACTTTTTGTTTCAGTGTGTTGCACGATGTCCATCGTTTTTCTCAAATTTTTGTGAAAAATAAAAATCGCTCAAACTTAGTGATCTTATGGTATTTGATGCGAGGAACATGAATCTGGAATCATATTTGCAAAATTCCTTACCGTTCAGGGATATGCCCATTTGGAAATGTCATGTTTGCAGCTTCATAACTAACTCTGTAGAGTAGTTGGTGGTGCCAAAATTGGCAAGTTTGAGAGATTTATTTTTCACAAAAAATTGAGAAAAAGCATGGACTAAAAATCGGATACACACTGACACAAAAAGTATCACAGATTTGGCTGAAATTTGCACCATAGAGGAGCTTTACCTGAGAAATGTCGGAGCCAAATTTGGCACCCCAGCTACTATACAGGATGAGTGTATGCAGCTTCAAACATAAAGTTCGCAAATATTCAAACGGCCATATCTAATGAACGGTAAGGAATTTTGCAAATCGGATTCCAGATTCGAGTTTCTCGCATCAAAGAGCATAAGGTCACGAAGTTTGAGCGATTTTTATTATTTACAAAAAAATTAGAAAACCATGACTAACCATCGTGAAACACACTGAAACAAAGTATCTCAGATTTGGCTGAAATTTTCCACCAAAGATAAAGCTTTACATGAGAAATGTCGGAGCCAAATTTGGCACCCCAGCCACTATACAGGGTGAGTTATGCATCTTCAAAACAAAAATTCGCAAATTTTGAATTGGCCATATCTAATGAACGGTAAGGAATTTTGCAAATCGGATTCCAGATTCGAGTTCCTCTCATCAAATACATAAGATCACGAAGTTTGAGTGATTTTTATTTTTCACAAAAATTGAGAAAAACCATGGACAACACACTGAAACAAAAAGTATCTCAGATTTGGCTGAAATTCGCACCATAGATAGAGCTTAACCTGAGAAAATGTCAGAGCCAATTTGGCACCACCAGCCTACTATACGAGTGAGTTATGCAGCTTCAAACCTAAATTTCGCAAATTTTCAAACGGCCATATCTAATGAATGGTAAGGAATTTTGCAAATCTGATTCCAGATTCGTGTGTTCCTCGCATCAAAGAGCATAAGATCATGAAGTTGAGCGATTTTTATTTCTCACAAAAATTATTCTTACCGTTCATTGAATATGTCTGTTATAAAGTTGCAAATCTCATGTTTGAAACTGCATAACTAACCCTGAATGGTGGCTGAGAGTCCAAAATTTGGCTCTGACATTTCTCTGAAAGGGCTTCATCTATGGTGCGAGTTTCACCCAAAACTGTGATACTTTTTTCTTATTGTTTCAAAACCCACGATGTCCATGGTTAGTTAGTCCATGGGTTTTCTCAATTTTTTGTGAAAAATAAAATTCTCTCAAACTTCGTGACCTTACGCTCTTTGATGCGAGAAACTGAAGCTGTGATAAGTTCTGGATCTAGATAGTGTGTTTGTCTTTTCGGTCTCAAAATGTTATAGTTTTTTTAAAGTTTGAACTTTTCCAATCAATTGTGATTAATTTCATTTAATTTTGAAGTATTTTTTTAAATTTAAAAATGATTTTTGTGTGTTTTTCATTGTAAATTGAGTGTGTAATTGAATAATGTTAAGTGACACATAACCTAGTTCTACATTTAGACTGTTGTATAAATTAGAATTGGAACCGTTTTGGGCTTATAAGCCTGTGGTACTTTCTATAAGTTGGTAATTCTAATGATTAAATAAAATAAAACTCAAATCTGGAATCTGATTTGCAAAATTCCTACCATTCATTAGATATGGCCGTTTGAAAATTTGCAAATTTTATGTTGAAGCTGCATAACTCACCCTGTACAGGAGCTGGGGTGCCAAATTTGGCTCCGATATTTTCTCAGGTCAAGCTTTATCTATGGTGCAAATTTCAGCAAATCTGAGATACTTTTTGTTTCGTGTGTTGCACGATTGTAGACCATGGGTTTTCTCAATTTTTGTGAATAATAAAAATCGCTCAAACTTCGTGATCTTATGGGATTTGATGCGAGGAACACGAATCTGGAATCATATTTGCAAAATTCCTTACCGTTCAGGAGATATGCCCTTTGGAAATGTCATGTTTGCAGCTTCATAACTAACTCTGTAGAGTAGTTGGTGGTGCCAAAATTTGCAAGTTTGAGAGAATTTTATTTTTCACAAAAAATTGGAAAAAGCATGAACCATCGTGAAACACACTGAAACAAAAAGTATCACATATTTGGCTGAATTTCACCGTAGATAAAGCTTGACCTGAGAAATGTCGGAGCCAAATTTGGCACCCCCAGCTAATATACAGAGTGAGTTATGAAGCTGCAAACATAAAATTTTCATAAGGTCATATCTCCTGAACGGTAAGGAACTTTGCAAACCTGATTACAGATTCGTGTTCCTCGCATCAAATAGCATAAGGTTACGAAGTTTGAGCGATTTTATTTTTCACTTAAAAATAAGAAAAAACCATGGATCCATCGTGAAACACACTGAAACAAAAAGTATCACAGATTTGGCTGGAATTTGCACCATATATGAAGCATTACCTGAGAAATGTCGTAGCCAAATTTGGCACCCGCAGCTACTATACAGAGTGAGTTATGCGGCTTCAAACATAATATTCGCAAATATGCAAACGGCCATATCTAATGAACGATTAGGAATTTTGCAAATCGGATTCCAGATTCGTGTTCCTCGCATCAAAGAGCATAAGATCACGAAGTTGAGCAATTTTTATTTTTCACAAAAAATTGAGAAAAACCATGGACTAACCATTAAACTAACCATCGGCGTTTGGAAAAACAAAACGTTTATCAGATTGGCTGAAATTTGCACCATAGATGGAGCTCTACTAGAGAAATGTCGGAGACAAATTTGGCTCCCCAAACTACTATACAGGGTGAGTTATGAAGCTACAAACATAACATTTGCAAATAATTCAATTGGTCATATCTAATGAACGGTAAGGAATTTTGCAAATCGGATTCCAGATTCGTGTTCCTCGCATCAAAGAGCATAAGATCACGAAGTTAGAGCGGTTTTTATTTTTTACAAAAAAAAAAAATAGAAAACCATGAACTAACCATCGTGAAACACACTGAACAAAAGTATCACAGATTTGGCTGAATTTCACCGTAGATAAAGCTGACCTGAGAAATGTCGGAGCCAAATTAGGCACCCCCAGCTACTATACAGGGTGAGTTTGCTACTATGCAGCTATATACTATGCAGCTACTATACTACTAGTCTGCTACTATGCAGCTTCAAACATAAAATTCGCAAATTTTCAAACGGCCATATCTAATGAACGGTAAGGAATTTTGCAAATCGAATTCCAGATTCGTGTTCCTCGCATCAAAGAGCATATGGTCAAGAAGTTTGAGCGATTTTCATTTTTCAAAAAAAATTGAGAAAAAATACCGGTACGGTATCTCAGATTTGGCTGAAATTTCAACCATAGATGGAGCTCTACCAGAGAAATGTCGGAGCCAAATTTGGCTCCCCCAATACTATACAGAGTGAGTTATGCAGCTTCAAACATAAAGTTCGCAAATATTCAAACGGCCATATCTAATGAACGGTAAGGAATTTTGCAAATCGGATTCAGATTCGAGTTTCTCGCATCAAAGAGCATAAGGTCACGAAGTTGTGCGATTTTTATTTTTCACAAAAATTGAGAAAAACCATGGACTAACCATCGTGCGTTTGAAAAACAAAAAATTTCTCAGATTTGGCTGAAATTTGCACCATAGGATGGAGCTCTACCTGAGAAATGTCGGAGCCAAATTTGGCACCACCAGCTACTATACAGAGGAGTTATGAAGCTACAAACATAAAATTTGCAAATATTCAATTGGCCATATCTAATGAATGGTAAGGAATTTTGCAAATCGGATTCCAGATTCGAGTTTCTCGCATCAAAGAGCATAAGGTCATGAAGTTTGAGCGATTTTATTTTTCACAAAAAATGAAAAAACCATGGAAGTAGTTATTGAGAAAAAATCATGGATCGTGAAAACACACTGAAACAAAAAGTATCTCAGATTTGGCTGAAATTTTCACCATAGATGGAGCTCTACCTGAGAAATGTCGGAGCCAAATTAGGCACCCCCAGCCACTATACAGAGTGAGTTACGCAGCTTCAAACATAAAATTCGCAAATTTTCAATTGCCATATCTAATGAACGGTAAGGAATTTTGCAAATCGGATTCCAGATTCGAGTTTCTCGCATCAAAGAGCATAAGGTCACGAAGTTTGAACGATTTTATTTTTCACAAAAAAAATTCCTTACCGTTCTTTGAATATGTCTGTTAGAAAGTTGCAAATCTCATGTTTGAAACTGCATAACTACCCTGAATGGTGGCTGAGAGCCCCAAATTTGGATCTGACATTTCTCTGAAAGGGCTTCATCTATGGTGCGAGTTTCACCAAAACTGTGATACTTTTTTCTTATTGTTTCAAAAACACCGATGTCCATGGTTAGTTAGTCCATGGGTTTTCTCATTTTTTTGTGAAAAATAAAAATCGCTCAAACTTCTCGACCATATGCTCTTTGATGCGAGGAACACGAATCTGGAATCTGATTGCAAAATTCCTTACCATTCATTAGATATGGCCGTTTGAAAATTTGCAAATTATGTTTGAAGCTGCATAATTCACCCTGTACAGGACTGAGGTTGCAAATTTGGCTCCGATATTTTCTCAGGTCAAGCTTTATCTATGGTGCAAATTACAGCCAAATCTGAGATACTTTTTGTGTCAGTGTGTATCACGATGGTTAGTTAGTCCAGGGGTTTCTCAATTTTTTATGAAAAATAAAATTCTCTCAAACTTCGTGACCTTATGCTCTTTGATGCGAAAACACGAATCTGGAATAATATTTGCAAAATCCTTACCGTTCAGGAGATATGCCCATTTGAAAATGCCATGTTGCAGCTTCATAACTCACTCTGTAGAGTAGCTGGGGGTGCCAAATTTGAGATAATTTATATTTTTCACAAAAAATTGAGAAAAAGCATGGACTAAAAATCGTGATACACACTGACACAAAAAGTTTCTCAGATTTGGCTGAAATTGGCACCATAGATGAAGCATTGTCTGAGAAATCTCGGAGCCAAATTTGGCACCCCAGCTAATATACAGGGTGAGTTATGCAGCTTCAAACATACAATTCACAAATTTCCAAACGGCATATCATACTCAGACGAACCTATAAACATCCTTCCTATTCAAAATGAACAAATCGGTTATCAACAAGAGGAGATTTATGACGAAAATATTATTCCATCAGAAGCTGACAAGCAAGAAAATAATCTGCCAACGCAGAAAAATATATATACATCACAATCATGAACATTCCACCACGGAGCAGACCTGAATGTGAATTATGAGCAATCCACCTCGAAAAAGACCTGAATACGTGAGTAGCTCAAAGCAGACCTGAATTTATGAACATCCCACCTCGGAATAGATGAGAATTACAAATTAGTAAATTGCCAGAGCGGACGTTTACACATCCACAAGGCGGGGTATTGGTAAAAGTTTTCAATAGCAATAATCGCACCTCAGTAGAACTTCATTGGTTACGATATCGCCACTGCGCAAAGTGAGTGATGATGGGTTAGTTGTAGAGGGTTATATGATCAAGGATTAAGTTTTAACAACCTTATATTAATTATCTTCCTTACGCGTGATTATATTTTTGTAAATTGGATACAAAGTTTATTGTTTTTTGAAGATATAATTGAAGAAGTTCTATTTCGATTTGATAAACAATTGGTTGGAGACAAATTTTGTTCGGAAGTTGAATTCGGAGGCGTTGGTGGCTTCATCCTTTGCCGACTTCAAGTGCCTGGATCACAGCTTCTACACCTTCTAAACAATCTGGTAGGTTTGTCTACAGGATTGTTCAACTTGTTGGCCCACTCGACTAAATTGTTGGAGAGTTTGTAAGCCTTTCGGAGAACCTCAGCACCTAGGTGTCCCGGTTATGCTTTTCAAAACTTTTGGAAACACTTTTATCTTCAGATGGTTTTCTCTGAAGAAATGTTCTCTGCAGAATTCAGAGCTAGAAACTGGTCGCTCTTGGAAGCATGGAGTGACGAGTGGTAAGCTCTAGTGGGCCAGCTCTTAAATTACCACCATTTGTTACCAGGTCGCTGTTCGGTTCGCAATGATTGAATTTCAGGTTCGGAACCAGAACCTTAGCTTGATTTCCACTACAAAAGATTTTTGTCTTACCCTGAAGTAGCCATAATTTTAACATTAATGTAAGGAATTACCATTTTCCTACAGATACCCTGAAAAGTGACCATTTGTGCACGATTGCAGGCTGCAAAGAATCACTTTTCCGCACTAGTGCGCAAAGTGAGTACTTTGCGTACTCCAGATTTGCAGCATGACAACGCAAAATAGTTAGTAGGTTATATGGAGCACCAGTGCAGCAAAATCAAAATGAAGTTGGTAACAGTGACTGCTGTGGCTGTATAGTGAGCAGAGGTGCAACGAAGCACAACGCGCTAATTATTAAGTAGATATTATAATGGAGGACACGACAGCACAGTGCCACCACAGCACACACCACAGCACACACCACACAGCTGCCCCCCGCCATTCAAACACTACTACATTATTCAGGCAATTTTACCCATAATTACCCACTTTTCATATTCCATGGTAACTGTAGGAAAAATTTAATGTGAAATACTGCGCAAAGTTCCTCTGCTGCACTCAAGAAACCATTCCGCCCTCGCCTACGGCGCGGCGTAAACGTTTCTTTCGGTGCAGCAAACTGTCACTTTGCGCACTAGTTGCACAAATACTATTTCCATCATAGTATGGTAAGGAATTTGCAATTCATGGATTCCATGAAAAATTTGGATGATATTGGGGCTATGGATAGAGGTTGACCTAACAAGTGTTTGTGCTACAATATTAGACGTTTCGCGCTACAATACACAGTGAGTTACCCACTCAAACATAGAATCTTACCTCCACTCCAAGAGCAGAGAAATAACTCCTCTTCAAATGCTTATAACTTAAGAATAGGAGTGAATATATTATGTTCCTCTTGTCAAAGTACTATCATTCAAGTAAAAGCCATATTTCTATAAAATGAAAACATTACTTGTAGCGTTCAAACCTGAAAAGTTGTTTAAATATTTCCTTGAGTCTATAAGTATTAAGTTTTAGATGAGAGTACTCCTATGGAACAAGGTAGGAAACCAGATAAAAATGAACAAAATCAGTACAAATAAATTGGAATTTAATCGAAACCATTCACGTTATACCACAGAGTATAAAAATATTTCTCACAGTGCAAACATTTAGAGGAATTATAATACTCCATCAACATTTAGGAAAAACAAGGATGAGTAGGCCTACACTTAATATTATCTGATATCACAAACTTCAAATACGATATTTTTTGGAAAGTCTCAAATGTTTTATACAGTACAAAATTATTGGATCATTTGAAATATTAGAAAG